>NC_030809.1:83545948-83845948 GCF_001704415.2 Capra hircus
ACAACCAAATCAGAACTCATAATTTTAGTTTGGTGCTAAGAATTTTCACTGAATAAAATAAAATACTATAGTTTGATTTGGTATTCTGATAGGCAGAGATGGTATCTTACCCTGTAGAGTTGTCTTAGGATGAGAGAAAAAGTACATAATGTACCTAGCACAATGCCTGGCACATACTCTGCAGTCAAAAAGTAGTAACTATTAGGCCAAATACATTACTCTTGGGAGCTTTGCCTTCACGGTGATAACTGCTGTGCAACTACATCTCTTCATCTTGCCCCTTTAAAACGGGCAACAATGAACTGCAGCTGCTTTCTTAGGTTTTCTTCCGTAAAATTAAAATCAAAGCAGTGTCACTTTGAGAATATAAAAGATTTTTTATGTTTTGACATTAAAGTCTAAATAAACATAGTATATCAAAATAGATTAACTGAATATATTCACAGACCAGTACTATTTTATAATAATTTTGGCAAAAGGTCAGTGAACTTCACTGAATGTATACAACAGTATACCTACTGTGGGCAATATGCTATATTATGGCGTTGCTTAACTGTGACTAAAGGTTGTGAAATCAATTCAGACCACCATTAAAAGAAATGAGATAGAATAGAAAAGAAAGAAAATATCTCAGTGCATGCATCAAATGCAATAAGAATATGTATTACATTATGAAAGCTTTGGGTCAATTATAAATATGCCTACACATATGGGTATATTAGGTCATAATGTAAATATGTATATTGGTGTGGATCATGATCAAAAGGTTGGAGACACTGTTGTGTTAGAATATCTGGGTCATATAAAGCTGAATAATTACAACTACCATCCTGAAGACACTACTTTTATCTCAAGAACCTTAACTATGACAAACACATAGTTAAGTATAAACAAAATCCCGTGGAACTTCAAAGAAGAGAAGCAGCGTATCTCTTTTAGAGGTTAAAGAAAGTGGTTTAGGTGAGTCTTGGAAGATGGATTGGGCTTGCACAGATAGATGAGGAGGAAGGGGCTCTGGGCAGTGACAGTGAGTTACCTTCAGGGAACATGGGATAAACTAGGCCACATCCCAGGATACTCATGGATAAGGACTGAAGAAAGGCTAGAAAGGTAGTTGAAACCATACTGGGAAATCCTGACCAATGAGGTTTATACTTATCTGATAAGGGCAAGAGTAGAGAAGGTGAGATACATGGAAATCATCTTTAGGAAGTTGAAGTTAGCAGAAGCTTAAGGATGGAGCAGAGGGCAGCTCTCGTCACCCCATGAGAGTGGCCAGAGGATGTGACTGGCCTAGATCAGTGGTTCTTAAATACCTGAGGTGGGACTTGGGTTTCCGAGTGGAGACAGATATTGGAATGAGGAATAAAATATGTGTTGAAAAAGCATAACTATTATACTCAGTTTTTACAATTAAAACTCCAAAAATTGTCACTCTGTGAAATCCCCTTGGGGACAGGGAGTGTACTCATGTAAAAATCACTGACATTCTTTCTAGTTGTAACCTCTTTTGGATGACTTTATTTTGTGGACAAGTATGCTAAGGCTGAAAGAGGGGACATGGTTAATCATTGTAAAAACTAGAACCAGATCTTGAGCCTTCTAAACTCTAAGGCAGTGTTCATTCCACTGTACCATGTATCTGTGATGGTTTCCATTTTTCAAATGTAACAATTTAGGGAAGGAGCGATACATCTGCAAAAACTCACTCTTTGGATCCAGATAGTCACTCCCTGTTGTGCTGCTTTCTGTCAGACACTCCTGTTCTGATAGCCATTGCAGGAAACTTGAATTTGTGAAATAGTCAGGCTCTCCACCAAAGTCCCTGATTGAGGCAAATATTATTTTGACCATACCACACTCCAAATCATGACCATATATGACTATAGGAATTCAAAAAGTTAAAACTTCAAAGCAACGTGTACCAAACATATTCCAAGATCTCCTATCTGTCAATCCAAGTCATAGGTACATTTGCAGCTTTCAAAATCAGCGTCTGTTTCTAATTTCTATCAATGTCTTGCCTTTTCCCCATTCATTATTTAATTAACTCATCTATTTCCTTGTGTCTTCCTCTGGTGTAGATTTCTCATAAATTATAAGGACAGTTTATGAAAATTAAATAATATTTTTCCTCAGTAATGTTTTCATAGCTATAACTTTTGAGAACAACTTCTTGAGAGATGTTTTGGAAGCTGTATTCTAGGACATATTATTTTCACGGTCTTCCCCCTGGTAGGATGGATAAATGATTTTGCCTTGAGAATTGCATGGGATTTTTTGATTTCCATATAAAAGATAGATATTCCACTTATAGAAGCTGCAGGCGTAGAGTTCAAGCAGTTTTAAAGTTTAGGCCTGATGGAATGGTATGTCTGGGGGTGATCAGGAGAAAAAGTGATTCTCAGTGGCTATGCTGAACAATGGGAGTGAGCTGTTACCAGTTACTTGTGTCTAGGAAGTCTAGTGTGTCTAGTAAGTCTAGTGAGTCTCCTGGGGTTTCCCAGGTGGTGCTAGTGGTAAAGAATCCACCTGCCAATGCAGGAGATGTAAGAGATGCAAGTTCGATCCCTGGGTTGGGAAGATCTTCTGGCGAAGGGAATGGCCACCTACTCCAGTATTCTTGCCTGGAGAATCCCATTGACAGAGGAGCCTGGGGAGCTACGGTCCATAGGATCGCACAGAGTTGGACACGACTGAAGCGATTTAGCTCACGCACACAGTGAGCTCCTGAGCATTTGTGAGGGAAATGCAGCTGCACAGTTCACAAACCTTTCCTGAGAAAGGAAAAGAAAGCCTCTCAAGTACATTGA
The DNA here is from genome assembly GCF_001704415.2 of Capra hircus. Classification (NCBI taxonomy): domain Eukaryota; kingdom Metazoa; phylum Chordata; class Mammalia; order Artiodactyla; family Bovidae; genus Capra; species Capra hircus. The sequence goes on from NC_030809.1 coordinate 83,548,762, forward strand.
ACAGGAACTTCACCTTTTCTGGGGTATCGGTGGGAGGTGGGCAGGGGAGCTTGCCCCTCCAACTGGGAGTGTTGCTGACTCTGAAACCCAGGCGGCTGTTTCTGTCTAAGAAGTCATACTCTTCACCTGCAAAGTGTCTTCTGGTCAGTTATACCACCGCCCTTTAGGGCAGCCGAGTGGCAACTGACTGTTGCACACAGTGAAATGTGCTCAGAAAATAACAGAATGATGAAGGGTGCTGGGAGCAACTTAGGAGGGAAGGAAAAGGGGGGACACAAGAGCAGAGGCACCACTGGATTTGGGATTTTGCAAACAGAGAAAGGATATGCATGTGTCTATGTGCTGAGGGGCAGAGGAATTTCAACAGTAAATAATACAAGGCATGGAAATGGATAAGTGCACAGATGTACTCAGGAGACTGGAATTCATGAGGGATTAGGTTGGGGTCAGAGTTCGAAGAACCTCATTTATTAACAGGAAATTTAAGTTCATCCCATAGCAAACCTATGAGACATGTCCTTATTCTTGTTATACTATTGTGATCCTCTTCTTGGATGGGCTGGGTTTAGAAAGAAGGCCAAAACCAGTAAGTGGATGAATCAAATACCAAAGTGTCCGGAGGCCCGAAGACCAATCTGAAGGTTTTGGAAGAATTAAGGTCCCAGAATACAAGGGCCTGCATGCATGTGTGCTCTTTGGCCAAGTTTTGTCAACTCTTTGCGACCCTGTGGACTGTAGACTGCCAGGCTCCTCTGTCCATGGGACTTCCCAGTCAAGAATACTAGAGTGGGTTGCCATTCTCTTCTCCAGAATATAAGGGCAAAAACTGGGAAAGAGGCAGTAGAAACAAGGATGGGGCATGAGAATTACTTCCATGGGATGTTCTTTGATGTGAAATTACTGAGTCACCCCAAGGGTATAGAGACGTATACGGCTCAGGAAACATAACTTGCATTGGCTTCACCATACATACAGATATTTCCCCATTAGTTGACCAGTCTCTGTTAGGATATGCCTTTACTTTTATTGTTTTGCTTAATGTAACTGCTCTCTCATAAATTCTTTGTATTTATACTTATTTCATTAATAGAAGAATTAAAGGTTTTATTCCCCAAATTTGATTTAGCACTTATTTCTTCAGCTTATCACTATCTCTGTTGTTTATTAGCTGTGTGAGTAAAAGGCCGAGCCTTATGCTTGGCACACAATAAGAGTTCAGTAAGTTATTGTACTTTTACTCTGTTAATCTTTGTGTAATCTTTTATCTGTAGCATATATTTAAAATATATAATTACTTACACAAATAATTTATTAGTTTTATTCCACAAACTTATTTGTTTTACTCAATTTCCTGTTTTCACTTAAAAATATTATAAACTTGGGATAAGCATATTAAATTTTGTTATATAAGTGTGGTGGATATTAATTTATATGCAAGCTGGGTTTATTTCTGAATTCTTGATTTTTGTCCCTTTCTCTACCTTCTTGTTTTTGAATCTGTAAAGTACTCTTTGAAAAGTTACCACTTCATATGTGTTCTGAATCTGGTAAGATGTGTTTTCCTTCATTCTTCCTTTGTAAGTGATTTCTTTGATATTCTTTCTGCTTATTTCTTTATTTTGTAGGAATTTTAGAACTAATCTGTGAGGATATATAGTGATATTTGGGCATCTTAATTGGAATCTTGTTAAATTTATAAATTATCTTAAGAGATACTGTCATTTCTATCTATTCTTTCCTGTCAAGAGCATATACGCATACAAGAGTGCTAAGTTGGTTCAGTTGTATCCAACTGTTTGTGATCCTGTGGATTGTAACTTTCTAGGATCCTCTGTCCATGGGATTCTCCAGGCAAGAATATGGGAGTGGGTTGCCATGCCCTCCTCCAGGGGATCTTCCCAACCCAGGGATTAAATCTCTGTCTCTCTTGTCTCTTGCACTGGCAGGCCAGGTCTTTACCACTAGCACCACCTGCAAAGCCCCAGGAGCATACATGTCTATATTTTAATCTTCCCTACTTTCCCATTATATTTTGTTGTCTTCTTCAGCAAAGGACTGGGACACAGTTTCAAATCAGATTCTTAATAACTGACTTCCCCAATCATATTCTTGGAGAATTAATGATATGCCTATTTCTAAGAATCGTACGAAGGTGGCTCTGTCTGCAGAAAATCTACCTCAGATCCATGTTATTTCAACACAAATAATGTCTCAGTTATAAACAGAGGGTGTTACTGCTTATTTTACTAGCTAGTCACTAGATTGTTATAAGGGTTATGGAATAATGTATTCAAAATTTATCTGAAAATGTTATAATACAAACAAGGACATGATATCATAAAATGTGATTTTTAAAATGTTTTTGTCTCCTAGACATGAAGATTTTGGAGCCATGATATCTTCTGTTCTTGGTATTCACCATGTGGTGCTAGACCACAGTAGGAACTCAGTTAATACTTCCATGTTCAGGGGAATGAACAGTGACAAAATTTGTTTAAAAAAAAAAGAAAAAGGAATAGGTTTGGGGAAACATAGAGTCTAGAGAGAATGAGTTTATTTAATCTTACTGGCACATTTACTTCATCTCATATATAATCATATTACAATTCAACACTGATCAATATATTAATAGTTTTCCTTCTGCTGGGTCCCCCTGTAGCAAAATTTTATACCTTTATATTAATGTGATGTAAGTTATTTGTGTTTCTATTATTTCCCCCTTAGTGTAGCTGCTCTGTTGAAAATGAGATCGTAGCTGGGAGCTGAAAGAAAAGGGAGATGGGGGGAGGGGAGAATGTTACATAATTATCCGACATTTGACTCCAGACCAAAGGATCGGGAATATGCCAAGATCACTGTAATAACCATTGTCATGCCAGATACTAACCAGAAGCTTTCCACATACTGTTCTTAACCTCAAATTAAAGGTGAACTAGAAGGAAGAACTCATGTCTGACAAAACTGGAGTTCAGGTTGTTACTTTCCTTGTAGTTTTTTCACCTCCCCACTGCCCATGGGAAAAGCTAAAACTCCTTCCACAAAGTTGGGAAAGAGGAATCCTGATGTAAGGCTTTGGCTGTTCATAGGGCAAAGTGTTTGGTTTAGAATTATCATTTGTGAGAAATTATTAAATATACAGACACATTCCATTGATTTGATATCTTAAGTATTTGCTGCTGCTTCTCTTCTTCTTCTTTTTCTTAAAACACACACACACACACACACACACATCCCATCTCAAGGGCTAATAATGTGACCTTGTCAAGAGAACTGGCCAAAGCTAAAATATTTACATTGTGAAGCTTCTAGGCTTTCTGGTTCATTTGTAACATGGAGTCTGATGAATGCTTTATGTGGCAGAATGACCTTTCAATTTTTGGATTTAAAAATAATTAAAATAATGGCAAGAATGAACTTTTAAGGTTCAGCATCATTAATGTCCTCTTCAGACACAAAATGCATTAAAGACTCACTCCATATATAAACTCTGAAGAGAAGTTCATGAGTCTTATAATAAAAACTAGACAGTATTAAAATCTGCAAGCAATAAATGCTGGAGAGGGTGTGGAGAAAAGGGAACCCTCCTACACTGTTGGTGGGAATGCAAACTAGTACAGCCACTATGGAGAACAGTCTGGAGATTCCTTAAAAAATTGCAAATAGAACTACCTTATGACCCAGCAATCCCACTTCTGGGCATACACACAGAGGAAACCAGAATTGAAAGAGACACATGTACCCCAATGTTCATCGCAGCACTGTTTATAATAGCCAGGACATGGAAACAACCTAGATGTCCATCAGCAGATGAATGGATAAGAAAGCTGTGGTACATATACACAATGGAGTATTACTCAGCCGTTAAAAAGAATTCATTTGAATCAGTTCTGATGAGATGGATGAAACTGGAGCCAATTATACAGAGTGAAGTAAGCCAGAAAGAAAAACACCAATACAGTATACTAACACATATATATGGAATTTAGGAAGATGGCAATGACGACCCTGTATGCAAGACAGGAAAAAAGACACAGATGTGTATAACGGACTTTTGGACTCAGAGGGAGAGGGAGAGGGTGGGACGATTTGGGAGAATGGGAATTCTAACATGTATACTGTCATGTAAGAATTGAATCGCCAGTCCATGTCTGACGTAGGGTGCAGCTTGCTTGGGGCAGGTGCATGGGGATGACCCAGAGAGATGTTGTGGGGAGGGAGGTGGGAGGGGGGTTCATGTTTGGGATGTTAATTTTGAATTCCCAGAGTTTCAATTGTAAAGAAACGACTAAATAAAGTGTTATTCTCAGTGAAAAAAAATAAATAAATAAAATTAAAAAAAATAAAATAAAATAAAAGTTTAGAAAGTACTCTACCCCAAATTATGTTAATGTGCCTGAAATCCTCACTATAACTCACAGGAGGTGAGATAGGGTGGGTGGTTTTATTATCATAACTATTATTATAATTTCTCTTTTCCACCCATCTCCTCTTTTGTACTGTACAGATGGATTAACTGAGTTTAATCTAAAAAACTATAGGACCCAGTCTGAAACCTGACCTTCTGACTTGAATTCATAGAATCACAGTTTCTCAATTGTGGTACTACTGACATTTTAGGTTGAAGAACTCTTTGTGTGGGGACTGTCTTGTGCAGTTTAAGGGACTGTCCTCTGTCCTGGCCTCTACCCACTAGATGCCAGTAGCATCCTCCCCTCAACAGCTGTAAGAACCAAAAAATGTCTCTGCTGCTGCTGCTGCTAAGTCACTTCAGTCGTGTCCGACTCTGTAAGACCCCATAGACGGAAGCCCACCAGGCTCCCCTGTCCCTGGGATTCTCCAGGCAAGAACACTGGAGTGGGTTGCTATTTCCTTCTCTCTGGGCATTGCATTTCCTTCTCAAAATGTCTCTGGGCATTGCTAAATATCCCCTAGGGGTGGAGGGCAAAACCACTCCTGACTGACACTATAAGCTTTTCAAAGTGCCATCACCATAAGTGATAATTAACTCCATTCCCACAAAGCCCAACTCGACTTTGTATGGACTGCTTAATGGGATACAGTTGATCGATGTGCCTGCAGATACTAGCTGCTCTGTCTCCAGCAAGAGGACTATGAGCAGTACTCTTGTATTTATTAAAAGTTATTCATTCAACAGGGAAGACTCACCCAGATATCGTACCAAGACAGATATCTTGGATAGGCTTGATTCTTCTCTATGAGGCACCATAGCTCATGATGCATATTAAAGAGCCATGGGGTCAACAGTGCTTTGCATCAGCTATTTCTGCTTTCCCCCATTCTGGGCTCAAAGCAGGATTGCATTTCCTGGCCCCCTTAGTGTTGGGCAGTACCCTTCAACAAGTTCTGGACAAAGATTTGAGTGGAACCCTTTGTCACATTTGGGCTTCCCTGGTGGCTCAGTGGTAAAGAACCCGCCTGTCAATGCAGAAGTCTTGGATTTGATTCCTGGGTCAGGAAGACACTCTGGAGAAGGAAATGGCAACCTACTCCAGTATTCTTGCCTGGGAAATTTCATGGAAAAGAAGCCTGGCAGGCTACAGTCCATGGGGTAGCAGAGTCGGACACGACTTGGTGGCTGAGCACGCACACATGCAACGTCATTTTTAGGCCAGAGGAGTAACTTGCTGATGAAAGAACCTCCCAGCTTTCTCTTCCACCTGGCATAGTAACAGGTAATGCTTGTGATGGTGAAGGCTTGGGTCTCTCTCTGTAAGTTTAGGTCCCTGAGTGACCATATGAGTAGAAGACTACTGCTCACCTGCAACAAATACATAGAATGAATAAAAACATAAGTGTTAAGTGTTTTAAGCCATTGAGATTTTTAAGGCTGTTAGTTTAGCATAATTTAGCTTATTCTGACTGATGTAAGAGCTGAAATATGAGAACAGATTGAAAAATAGATTTAGGTTAAATCAAGGTCATTTATATGAAAACAGAAAATATAATATAGAACCATTTAGAGCTTCCTTAAGCCTTAGGGTTCTCTATTTTCATTCACTAATTCTCTAATATTTGGAAATCATTTCAACAAAGATTCTTATATACCTGATATGGTATGTAAACATTATTCTATTACATTAGACTTATTCTTCATTCATTCAAATAGTATTTATTGAACAGTAAATATATGCCAAGTATTATTTGGAATATCTTTCCACTTCATATTGTTTTTGACACCTTTCTTGTGATGAAGACAGATGGCAGAAAGAAGAGGGAGTTCACTCTAATGTCTGAGGAGTGATATATTTAGGAAATGAATCTGAGGCTTTGTGGGGGTTCTTCGTTTGTTTTTAAACTTTCCATTTGCATAGAAATTATTAGAGAAAATGGAAATGATTTCATACGTGTAGCCAGGAATTTTCCACCATTTTCACCTTCTGCTTTCTTACTTATAAAACAGGGATAATTTTATGGTTTCCACTTAGAGGATAATGGCAGAAAGGTGGACTGACAAGGTTTGAATTGTGGATTGAAAACTGGATGGATGTGTGATTTCAGGTAAATGACTTAATCTCCCTGTTTCTTACTTTTTTCAGCTGTAAGATGATACAACAGAGCTTAATTTACAGGGCTGTTGTGCATTTGAATCAGTTCTAATGAGGTGGATGAAACTGGAGCCTGTTATACAGAGTGAAGTAAGTCAGAAAGAAAAACACCAATACAGTATATTAACACATATACATGGAATTTAGAAAGATGGTAATGATGACCCTATATGTGAGACAGCAAAAGAGACACAGAGATAAATAACAGACTTTTGGACTCTGTGGGAGAAGGTGAGGGTTGGGATGATTTGAAAGAATAGCACTGAAACAAGTATATCACCATATGTGAAACAGATCACCAGTCCAGGTTCAATGCATGAGACAGGGCTCAGGGTCGGTGCACTGGGATGACCCTGAGGGATGGGGAGGGAGTTGGGGGGGGGGCGTTCAGGATGGGGGACACCTGAACACCCATGGCTGATTCATGTCAATGTATGGCAAAAACCACTACAATATTGTAAAGTAATGAGCCTTCAATTAAAATTAAATTAATTAAAAGGAAAAACAGAAGGCAATGCACAAGGGGCTTCAAACAGTACCTGGCATGTCCTAAGAGTTCTAGGAACTGATGAATAAAGCACTGGAGTTGGACTACTTCTGTGATGCAAACATCACAAAAGATATTTTGCTTTATTCACCACTTCAACCTAAACATCTGGTTTAGTACTTGGCATAAAACATACAAAACAGGGACTTCCCTGGTAGTCCCGTGCTTAAGAATCTGCCTTCCAATGCAGGGGGTGAGGGTTCAATTCCTGGTCAGGGAACTAATATCCCACATGCCTTGGGACAACTAAGCCCAAACACCACAACTAGAGAAGTCGGCGTGCTGCAGCTACTGAACCCGCATGCTCTGGAGCCTGAGCTCCACAGCTAGAAAAACTCCCGTGCACCACAACCAGAGGAAGTCTGTGTGCTGCAACAAAGACCCAGCACAGCCAGAATGAAATAAAAAAAACAGAAGGACATTTACTGGACACATACAGGAGCAGGGATGAGGAGACTGACTCTCACATCCTACTCCTAGCCTTGCAACCATCTACTACTGCCTGTCTCACACACTGTGCTCAGCGCTAAGCACTCGGAATAGTCACTGTCCTAGGTCATGCTCCTCTTTTGTAAGATGAAAGGATGATACAAAAGAGCTATAAACTATGTAGCTATAAATGAACTAGAATCAATAATATTACGCTACCACACTTTTCAGAAAAATGGATGAGAAAAACCTTACAACAACATAATTTGAAAACGATCAACAGTATGAAAACTCTATAAAGTTGCTCTACTGTGGTTTTAATATTTTCAAAAGGAATTTAAAAGAGATTGCTGCATCAAAAAGGGCAGTAAACTCATTGGCGCTAATGCCATCGCTCAGAGAGATGTTACCTTTTCCTACAAGCTCTGTGGAGAGGAAGGAGAAAGAAGCTGAATAAAGAGTAATTAATGTACAAACTTTCAAGCAGAATAAGAATAAGTCCTGGAGATCAAAAGAATAGCATAGTGGGGACTTCCCTGGATGTCAGTGGTTAAGACTGTTTCCATTGTAGGCGGTGCAGGTTTGATCCTTGGTTGGAAACTAAGACCCCACATGCCCCATGGCCAAACAACCAACCAACCAAACAAACTCTATGCATGGTGATAATTATACAATTCTGTAAATATACCAAAAATCATTGAAATGTGCAAGTAAAGCAAGTGGAGTGTATGGTATGTATATTATAATGTAAGACAATTTTTTTCTTAAGTATAGCATAGTCATTATAGTCAACAATACTGTATTATATACTTTGAAATTGGTTGAAGACTAGATTTTACATATTCTTATCACAAAAAAGAAATAATTATGTGATGTGAGAGAGGCCTTAGCTAGAACTACACTGATGATCATGTTGTAAATGTATCAAATTATCACACTGTACACCTTAAATGTATACAATGTTATATGTAAATCATACCTCAAGGAAAAAAAGAGTAATCAATGGCCCTGCTATCATGTATTAAACTTGTCTTTGTTTTGCTTGTGAAAGACAAAATCTGACCCACAGATAGTATAATCAAAGTGATTTAAACTTTCAAAGACTCAGTTTTTCCATCTATCAAATGGGATAATAATACATACTCCACTGGGATTATCATGAGCATTACATGAAATAACTCAGCAAAGGACCAAGCAAGTAGCAAATATCTGCTTCTATTCTGTCAACAGGAGCAATGAACAGGGTAATAATAATGACTTTTGCAATTATTTACGAGAAAGCCACTTCCTCACAAATGTTAACAGTGTCCAGAGTTTTCAACAGAGAGAGAGAGTGAGTCAGTGAGTGAAGTTGCTCAGTCGTGTCCGACTCTTTGTGACCCCATGGACTGTAGCCCACCAGAAGTTGGTGTTAAAGTATGGGTTTTAGATATGCTAATAAGGCACCTGGAAGAGGCAGCAGGCAAAGAAATGTATACCTGCTTTTGTTGTTGTTGCTGTTTAGTCACTAAATCCTGTCTGACTCTTTGTGACCCCCATGGACTATAGCCTGTCAGGCTCCTCTATACCTGCTAGGTAACCCTTTGGGTGAAGTGCTAGATGGTGAGTTGGGGGAAAAAATGTTCAGAGAAACACTTGGGTCAGAAAACAAGAAAATGGAAATGTAGCATAGCACAGTGGTTAAAAATACTACATAGTTATGTGGCCTCACTTAATGTCTCTGTACCTTGGTGTTCCTCTGTACCTTAGTGTAGTTTCCCCCACTAAGGAAAACGGAGATAGTAATGCTGAACAAGACTGCTAAGAGGTTAAAGATTTAACACTTATAAATGGCTTACAACAATGCCTAAAATACACCAAGTGCTATATTAGTGCTTGTCAAGCCCGAACAGTGATACAAACGACAAAAGTTACACAAAGTGTCCCGTTAGGAAACCTTTGGAGTAAAGACTGGCAATGTGGCCGTCTAGGAGCACAACCTGGAAAGCCATCAGACTCATTCATCAAGCCAACAACTCGCGCTCTTCTCATGTGCAAGGTGAAGTGCTGCAGCCTGAAAGAGCTGATTCACGTTTGACATGACAGATGGGCCAGAGGCGAAGGCAGAAGGGAGTACCAGCTGAGACTGGGAACAACAGAAGTGTGTGCACAGGTAACAGGACTCTTCCTATGGTCATCCACAGCATCCCATAGTGAGCCGCAGCATTTTAGGTATGTGTTGATTATATGGAAGTGTCTCCCCAAGGCAGGGCTCCCTGAGGTGCAGGCTGCATCCTGTTCACCGTGAAATCCCTCTTCCAAGGTGCTCAATAAGTATGTGTTGAGGTCAGGCCAAAGTGAGCAAAAGATTGAGCCTGTAATTACTGAGCACTCAGTTCTCAGGCCCCTAATTGCTCCCCATCCCACTTTCAATCCCCACGATGCTGCTCTAAATTGCTAAACGGGTGGGAAGGGAGAGCTGTGATTCCAAAAACATGGCCCTTTGAGGAAAAACCTAGTCTTCTTTGTAGTGGTGGCTTAAAATTACCCAACAGTGAAGCTGGCTGAGATGCCCTCTGCTTAGTTATATTCTCCAGCCACTTTCCTCAGTTCTTCCACAAACACCTCAATACTGGCACAAATGAGACTGAAATCACCAGCTTTGCAAATAAGCTGATTTTTTTTCTTCCTTCTTTCTCGACAGCCATCCATCTACCAAATTCTTTTCCGTGTTTTCCTTGAGAATCTCTCTCTCCTACAGCCCTCTCACTAATCTTTCTGCCTCCAACCACCACACTGATGCTGAAGCTGAAGCCCCAATACTTTGGCCACCTGTTGTAAAGAGCTGACTCATTGGAAAAGACCCTGATGCTGGGAAAGATTGAGGGCAGGAGAAGGGGATGACAGAGGATGAGATGGTTGGATGGTATCACCGACTCAATGGACATGATTTTGAGCAAACTCCAGGAAATAGTGGAAGACAGGGAAGTCTGGCATGCTGCAGTCCCTAGGGTCACAAACAGTCGGACATGACTTAGCGACTGAACAGAAACAAACCACCTCACAGAATCCATGCTCGGATGACTCTGCAATCTTACTGTGATTCTGCCTACATATCACTGCAACAGAAATCTTCCTAAAATACAGGTTTCATCATATCTCTTTCCAGTTCAAGACTAAGGCTCCCTATTTTTTACCTTTACTTAACCTACTTTGCAGATCCCCCATACTTTGGCTCTACCCTGTCTCTGTATTACTTCCTTACTAACTTTTGTATGCAGAATCTTCTCTTCTACTTAGGGATCTCATAGCACTAATCCCTGAAATTGTTCTCTCATTTCAGTATAATATCTGTAATATTTGCTTCTCCATGCTTTTCCCATGTTGCTTCCCCTTTTGCAATCCTAATCCTAATCCTCCGGCTATTCAAGTGCTACCCCTTCAATTAACATGCTACTCTAAACCACATGTGTCAGTACTCATGTATAATTATATTATCCTGTGTTTCCCTTCCTGTTTCCTCTGCTTACACAAAACTGTTCCTTCTTTGAGAAAACTATAAACTGCTTGAAGGCGGGAAGTTCACACTATTTTTACCTGTTTACCCAACAAACATTCACTGAGTTCCAGCCTTGTGTCAGGCACTGCACTAGGCTTTGAGGAACAGTGATGAATGAGATAGTCACAACCCTTGTCTATCCAGCACCTATGTTCTACTTAGTGTTTTTGTGTATGTGTGGCAGTGAGATAAGAAATTTCACATAATTATATGATTAGAAACTAAGGAAAGTATCATAACTAAAAGTATAGGGTGCCATGAGACCATGATAAAGTTTCACACTACAAGAAAATACACCTGAGCTGAGATCAGATGAATAACAAACAAATAGGCAAATGTCCCAGAGAAGGCAATGGCACCCCACTCCAGTACTTTTGCCTGGAAAATCCCATGGATGGAGGAGCCTGGTAGGCTGCAGTCCATGGGGTCGCTAAGAGTCGGACACGACTGAGAGACTTCACTTTCACTCTTCACTTTCATGCATTGGAGAAGGAAATGACAACCCACTCCAGTGTTCTTGCCTAGAGACTCCCAGGGACAGGGGAGTCTGGTAGGCTGCTGTCTACGGGGTTGCACGGAGTCAGATACGACTGAAGTCACTTAGCAGCAGCAGCAGCAGCAGCAGCAGGTAAATGTCCAGAGATTTAAAGAAGTTTGCAACCTTAGAGGAACTAAAAAGAGGCTGGTGTCCACAAGCGCAGGGGGCAGAGGCTGAGCCATATCAGATGAGGCTACTGAGGTACAAGCTGGGTATCCTTCCTCACATCACACCAGAATCACAAAGTACTGGCTAAGTGAGGGTAACGTGTTTACATGGTCCTTAAAGGAAATGGCAACCCACCCCAGTATTCTTGCCTGGAAAATCCCACGGATGGAGGAGCCTGGTAGGCTACGTTCATCGGGTTGCAAAGAGTTGGACATGATTGAGTGACTAACACTTTTCTGAACTTTCCTTGTCTGCATACTTGGGGTTTGGGCTTCCCAGGTGGCTCAGGGGTAAAGAATCTGCCTGCCAATGCAGGAGATGCAGGTTCCATCCCTGAGTTGGGAAGATTCCCTGGAGAAGGAAATGGCAACTCACTCCAGTATTCTTACCTGGGAAATTCCATGCACGGAGGAACATGGCAGGGTACAGTCCATGGAGTGGCAAAGAGTCAGACAAGACTTAGCAACTGAGAACCCACTCATGCATACTTGGAGTTTACAAATAAAGTTGAATATCCAAAACTTAAAAAACAGGAACATTTAAGACCTTAGAATGGTGGTCAAGATTCCCATCTTCTGACACAGACATGCTCAGTGAGGATGCAGGGTGAAGGAAATGGTTCAGAAGAAGCTCCCTATGGCATTAGGGATGAGAAGACTTGCTGCTATCTGCTTCAGATTTCTGTTTGCTTTCTCAAGTTCAATTAAAAAAGTGTGGACCAATGACAACTATGATATGTATCTACTCTGCTTTACAAGTTTGATGCCAAAATGCTTTACACAGGCCACCTAACAGATGGTAATATATTTTAGCCATTACCAGAGTAGGATTCAAACCAGTGACCCTGAGGTGAGAGGTTGTATATCCAATTAAAAATTCCCACTTTCCTTAACTGTTAAGATGCCTAAAGCAATATATTTTATTTACATCAAGATGCATTGTATAAACTATATTTGATAAAAGAGATGACTTCACGTTCTCAACTTAAATCAAAGAATGCTTACTTAAGTATTTTTTTAATTGAATCACACTTTAATGCCATCGTATAATCTTTCGGTTAACAGTGCTCATCTTGATTATTCTAACAAAGGGAAACATGGAAATTAATACATAAGTTGTAGAGCTTATATCATCTATAAAAATACACACTAGAAAATACAAGAGAGATACCTGGGACATCTGTGAAGGTTTCTCCAAGGACAGATACGTGGAAATTGAGTCCTAAGTCCTTAAGATGCATCAATACCTTAAAAAAACTCTCCGGATCTTTATCGTGCTCCCTGGAAGTAAAAACACAAAATATAACTTGTGATATCTTTGGGCATGTATTAGGAAAAGAGTTTTCACTTCTCATAGGCTCAATTCCTCTCCTGGTCTACTGTTAGGAGAGCCTCTGGCATCACAGTAGAGATCTTCCCCCACCCTTATACTGTAGCATTATTGTTGTGTGTGTTCATGAATTTAACTTTGCCAGGCTCCTCTGTCCATGGGATTCTCCAGCCAAGAATACTGGAGTGGGTAGCCAACTTCTTCTCCAGGGGATCTACCCAACCCAGGGATTGAACCTGGGTCTCTTGCATTGCAGAGAGATTCTTTACCATCTAAACCACCAGGGAACCCCTAACTTCTCTACCATGGATCAAAATTCAGTCCTATCAAAGTTTTAAAGCTCTGCAGCTTTTCATTAAGGAAAAAATTTATCATGTTTTTCACATTTTGGGGTTAGAACATAGAAAGTCTGAGCTTTCTGGGTGGCTCACCGGTAAAGAATCTGTCTGGGATGCAGGAGACACCAAAGGTTCGATCCCTGGGTTGGGAAGATCCCTTGGAGGAGGGCATGGCAACCCATTCCAGTATTCTTGCCTTGGAGAATCCCATGGACAGAGGAGCCTGGCAGGCTACAGTCCACAGGGTCGCAGAGTCGGACATAACTTAAGTGACTGAGCAGGCATGTATAGAAAGTCTAGCGTATTTTCCTTTCTCCTAAAATGGTTAACTTTCCACTTAACACAGGTTTTTAACAAAAGAAAAGATCAGTCTTCAAACGACAATTCTCTACTGATCATGAGAATGTACCAAAGATGCTTTTCATTTCCGTGAGTCTGAATACCACCCTCTCACATTTACTGAGCTTCTTTGTGTCCACAAGGAACACACAATTTAGGGAGCGAGATTACAGACTCTCTCACTAATCTCTCATTTTAAATAATTGAATGGAGAATTATAAATACATCAAAAGGGGGTAGGCCTGAGTCTAAGTCTGCTGAGTATTAACTTAGGAGTGGAGGTTAGTCAACACATAAAAGAATAGTAATAAAGATAATTCTTTCATTTAGTAGAAGCTTTGAAAAACATGGATTATTTTTGTTTGTTTAGCTTGTCAGTCTTCTTTGTAATGACAGAATGAGAGGCTAAAGGACACTAAAATTAAAAAAAAATTCACCAAATCAAAAAATCACACTAAAATGGAATGAGTTATTTTTTACATTCTAAGGTGTGAATATTTCAGTATTTCTTGCAGTTAATTACACTGTTTTAAATTATCTTATTTCAGACAGATGTGGACCAGATGTCTTCAAAATATTTGCTTTTTTATTTATAATTCAGAATTTAAACTTATTTTCTATATTACAGAGGAATAGTTATATATCAGCAATTGAATTTCTCATTTACCAACTAATTATGTAAAATAAATCTGTAAATTGATCAAACTGCTATATGAAATATGAAAATTACATCATTCAGGAAATCTCATGAAAAATGACATCTGCAACCCTAAATGTGTTAATTCACAATTCAGTCAATATTTTCAGTATCAAGAATTAAAACAAATGCATCTTCTGATTAACATTTTAAAACGGCATATATAATCTCCTGGAATTGTAAGATCTTATAGAATTAGAGTTCTGTAACAATTTATTTTAAGCTCTGTATCTCTCAGTTTGATTTGGTTCAAATAACAAAGAAAGCAGTGGTAAAATGTTCATTGCTTTTTAAGATGACAGGTATTACATACATGTACTATTGGGAAGTTTTGGGGGTAATTCTCATATATTCTACTGCAATGGGCAAGAACAAAGATTTTAAATATTTAAAGAATACCCCATATGCTATCTTCAACCACATCAATTAAATAGCTGCCACCTAATCTGTAACATAGGTTATTTTACTCTGGAAATACTTAGATGAAAAGAATGGAAACAATATAACATATTTTAAAGAGGGAGAAACACTACAGGGAAATTTAGCCACTCGATTCTCTAAATTTTTCATTCTGAGTTACAAAAATTTTCACTACGGTTCCATAAGAGAATATCTATTCTAAATATTTTCTGCTGCTTGTTTGTTTGTTGGTTTGTTTGTTTTGTATTAAAATAAAAGTAGATGCAGTTTGGGATTGGAAGGATGTTTAATTGGGTAGAAGCTGTACTTCTTAAAAAATTCCAATGTGAATATTTTCAAAGAAGTAGGCTCCACGAACCTATATTTTCAGTGTTTCTATACAAGATAAATGCATGACAATTCTACTGTATTCTTAACATATTTTTCATAGGTGGACAAAAGCTTTCATATTCAATAGTCACTTTGCATAAGAACACAAAAGAGATTTGTATAGATCCCTTCTCTTTCTGTTTAAACTGTAATATATGGATGAATGTAAGGTGAGATTTTTCTTCTGCATAATTACCCCTCAGAAAAAGAGGCATTTTGTCTAAAATCCTTATAAAGTCTCTCATAATATCCGGCACACTCTCACTTTATTTTTTACAAAGTACAGTTTAAGGAAGTTGCCTTAAACCTAAGACACCAATTGATGAGAATTTTCAACAGTTTTAGCAGTCATTCACTTGATGGGACCGGTAGAAACAGAAGTCAAGGAATTTAATACAGAGTTAGTAATTATTTTGGGAGATATGACTTAATAATTGAAAGTACTGTTGAAAACAAGTATTTTAAAGATCACTAAAAAAAAGTAACAGAGTAAGTGGTTACTAGAGACCATGAGTAGTAAGTGGGTTTTTAAGCTGGAAAAAAGATTTCCAGGGACGGCATCATACATCCTCACAATCTTGTACCCCAAAACTACTTAGACTAAGTTACAGATGACAGGTGGTAGAAACATGCCAGCTGCCCGAAAAGCTGGTACCTTTCTGACATCAAGAATGCATGGGAGGGGGGAACTGAACTAAAACTGCTTCATGAACTATAAGATTGAGAAAAGAGAAATACTTGTAAAAATACTCTATGCGTGATATGTGTTTTAAAGTATTATTTATGTCTAAATTAGTGCATTACATATTACAAGTAGACACTTGACTATTTAATCTATTTTTTTTTCAGTTTACATAGTCAATTCAGCTGAAAAGTTTTCTCAGTTTTCTCTAGACAAACGAGAAGTTGCCTACTATTCAGAGGATCATTAAAGACGTGAATGGATATTTAATAGCCATATAGCAAGGCCTGGATATATCAATGGTAGATCTCAATATATTCTGTCAAGAGAGGAACTCATTGCAGATATCCAATGAATTATCCATGGATCTTATCCTAGCAACCATGATATTAATGAACCCATTTAGTAGAATATGTGAATCTGTCTCAAATTCTTTTCTAAGAAATCTAATGTGAAATTCTCATACTTATGATTTTAGCATAAGGCATGAAACATAGGATGAGTGAGTGAGTGAGTGAGTGAAGTCGCTCAGTCGTGTCTGACTCTTTGCGACCCCATAGACTGTAGCGTACCAGGCTCCTCTGTCCATGGGATTTTCCAGGCAACAGTACTGGAGTGGACTGCTATTTCCTTCTCCAGGGGATCTTCCCAACCCAGGGCTCGAACCTATGTCTCCTGCATTGTAGACAGACGCTTTACCGTCTGAGCCAACAGGGGATGGAGGATTTAAAAATAAGATTTTAAGGGCCCCTTTTTGTGAACAGCTGACAAGATTAAACACATTTTTATAATACAGTCAATTCTCTATAACCATATTTGTAGACTATGGATTCCTAAACACTCTTCTGCTCTTATCCACTGTTGGTAGTAATATAAAGTGCAACAATATTTTAGAGGGCAATTTGGTAATGTACATAATAAGCCTTGAATTATACATAACTCTTGCTATAGTAATTCCAATTCTAATTCCAATTAGAAAATTTACTCTCTGAAATAAGGAGGTGCATAGAAATTCAGTCAAGGTAAGTTTTTAATAGCACTGTTTATAATGGCAATGATGTGTAAACAACCTAATGGGATGATAAATATATTTTGACACATACATACGAAGGCTGTATATTGTCACCCTGTTTATTTAACTTATATGCAGAGTACATCATGAGAAACGCTGGACTGGAAGAAGCACAAGCCGGAATCAAGATTGCCGGGAGAAATATCAATAACCTCAGATATGCAGATGATACCACCCTTATGGCAGAAAGTGAAGAGGAACTAAAGAGCCTCTTGATGAGAGTGAAAGAGGAGAGTAAAAAAGTTGGCTTAAAGCTCAACATTCAGAAAATGAAGATCATGGCATCTGGTCCCATCACTTCATGGGAAATAGATGGGGAAACAGTGGAAACAGTGTCAGACTTCATTTTTTTGGGCTCCAAAATCACTGCAGATGGTGATTGCAGCCATGAAATTAAAAGACGCTTACTCCTTGGAAGAAAAGTTATGACCAACCTAGACAGCATATTGAAAAGCAGAGACATTACTTTGCCAACAAAGGTCCATCTAGTCAAGGCTATGGTTTTTCCAGTAGTCATGTATGGATGGGAGAGTTGGACTTTGAAGAAAGCTGAGCGCCGAAGAATTGCTGCTTTTGAATTGTGGTGTTGTAGAAGACTCTTGAGAGTCCCCTGGACTGCAAGGAGATCCAACCAGTCCATTCTAAAGGAGATCAGCCCTGGGTGTTCTTTGGAAGGAATGATACTAAAGCTGAAACTCCAGTACTTTGGTGACCTCATGTGAAGAGCTGACTCATTGGAAAAGACTCTGATGCTGGGAGGGATTGGGGGCAGGAGGAAAAGGGGATGACAGAGGAGGAGATGGCTAGATGGCATCACTGACTTGATGGACGTGAGTCTGAGTGAACTCTGGGAGTTGGTGATGGACAGGGAGGCCTGGCGTGCTGCGATTCATGGGGTCGCAAAGAGTCAGACACGACTGAACGACTGAACTGAACTGAACTGATACGATACAATACCATGCAGCCATGAAAAATAATTTTGCAGAAGTATATTTTTTGACATGGAAAATACTGTTAAGTAAAAGGGAAGTGATAGAGTACCAGGTAAACTATACTGAAATATATATGTTTATGTGTAGGGGATATATTATAAATGTCTTTTTACTTGTTTTGTATCATTCTTTTAGTAAATATTTTTTATATAAATCATTTTCAAGCTTTAAGGAATCACCTCTCTCTAAGATTCTGCCATACAATTGTATTCATAAAGGTTTTTGCCTAACTCTGTAGCATTTTCAGTATTTATAGTGGCACATTTATTCATTGCCTGTGACACTTCCATATTTGACAGCTGCCCATCAAGCTAACTTGATTCATCATAAAACATTCTAGAAGATGAGTCAGAGTCCAAGTCTCCCAACAATTCCCACATTCTTGACTAGGTAAGAACGAAACAGTCTGGCTGGGAATGCATTTCTCCGCAGCCCAACTATGGCAGAAGAGACCAGCACAGAATATTTCAGGCTTACTGGAAGCAGCAGATATAGCAAGAACAGCTTTTATTCCCAAATATTATTCAGAACATTTGAAAAGCATAAACTGTTTCCATGTGTTTTTTCTTCCTATATCTGTTCTCTCTCTTGTCGCCTTTCCCATTTAGTTTTTTTAGAGCTAAATTTCTTCTTATTCTTAACATTCATTCAGTAAATATTTATTGAGGATTGCTAAGTTCTCCATACTTGTCACTTATACTCAACTGTTACCCTTTCCTGTTTTCCCACATAACATTATACTTATTGAATGCAATCACTTTGATCTAGTTCCTTGCCTTGCCTGGGCAGAAACCTGGCTCTTTTCAGGTGCCATAGCTTTCCCATATCACTCTGGATTGAGAGGTCCATGAGGAAAAGATAAATGATGCCGGCTTTGTTTACTGCTAAGTACCTAGTGCCTTGCTAGTGGAAGACATTCCTTGTATGCATCAATATTCAGTTCTCTTCTTCTGGGCATACAGAAGACTCCATGTTCATCCCCTAGAAGTAGGAGAGGCTACAGGACTAGATTTGACCAATGGATTGCCAGCTAAGTGATGTGCGTCACTTCCAGGTAGAAATTTCTAACAGCAGTTCTGGACAGCACTTTCTCTGTTGTAGTGATCCTTGAAGAGGTCTTATATCAAGATGGTTAGGATAAAAGACTGAAGTGATCTGGACTGCTACATGGAGAAGAGATGCCCAATAAAGCCACCTAAATAAACAGCAGACTCCTAGTTAGTGGGAGAATTAAACTTCTGCTGTGTTTAAGCAAATGAGAGTAAGGGGTCTTTATTACTTCAGTATACGGTGGCCTATGCTGACTAATACATTATCTGGTGCATACAATTAACTGCTCTAAAAATATCCATCAAATGAATAACGGTGTAGGAAAAATGATTTACATTTACAGAGCTCCTGCTATGTTCAACGTCCTACACTAGACACCCGATCATAACCTTAAAGCCTCTCAACTAAGTGGTCATACAAATATGACTATTCCTTCAATCACGATCACACAGAAGAAATTGCATCTGCATTTGAAATCATGTCAAATTACTCTAAAGTCATATTCTTTCTTCTGTACAGTTTTTGACTTCTTCCTTTCTTTCTTCCTACATATAATGAGAAGGAAAACAGAGCTGGTACCTTCAGTCCGTGGTCTTGTTTCCAGATCATCAAGCAGTGAACAATTCTGAGATTGCTACTTGAAGTTAAAACCCCCTGGATAAGATGTGGCAATAAGAAAACGGGGAAGTAACGTGGGATTCTATGATTTCTCCAACATCATGGTTTCAAATTTCTTCATCTTTTCTTATACCCTCCATCTTTGCTTCTTTGTTATGAAGTACCATGTTGCTTTCAAATTCAGTCATGTGTTCCTCATTCCAAAACATAAGGCTTCTGTCTGCTACTCTCTGCTACTTGTTGTGACCACTTACCTCTCTATTATCCTTCTATTATCCCTCTATATGTCTGCCAACAATGATCAGTTTTGGCTTCCTGCCACAGGTGCTGCTTCTGCTTTTAAAATGGTGCTTTGCATAGAATTCAACAGATAGTCTAATGCGGCACCAACTTCTCAGCCTCTCCCTCCCTCTGATATCTACCAGTGCCTTCCTTTCTCTAACTCCACCAGCCCTTTCCACCATCATTTAGTTACAGGTGACTAGAGCCAAGAATATTCACTATGGCTTTCTCTGAATGTTATTCACACTGCATTCTGCCCTTTACTTTCAGAGGAAGAATGAAGTGTACATTTCAGAGAAAAGTGGCTCTGCCACTCACCAGAGATACGACTATTTATTTGTATGTTGTATAAACTCACATAGCCTCAGTTTTCTCATCTTTAGACAGGGGTAAAAATAATATCTACATTTAAAACAATGTTAGGGATGAAGTGCCTGGTACTCTGCAGGTACACAGTAAACTCTCATTCTCTTCATCTTTGCTATTTGTGGCATTTTAATATTTTAGAAATGTTAACCAGTTTAGTCCATCTCCCTGCCACCCCAACATATTCAAGAAAATAAGATGGTTTATGTTCATTACTTTGAGGAAGGTATGACCCAGAGGCAAAGTCTCCTAACCCCCACAAAAAAGGGAGAGTCATCTTGGCTGGTCACAGGAGTAAAAGCATTTACAGAAATGGTAAGGATTTCAGACAGGTACAAGTATATAAGCAAAACGCCATGTGAATGGAGCACACACCCTCCTGCACCAGGTCAGTGTTCCACCTCTAGACAAGAAAAATGGAGGACTGATGGGGCAGACTGGAGGAGAAGAGAAGTGTGAGAGTCCTCGAGCCACGCATTGCACTTCCTGGGTGAGGCAGAAGCATGACTCCAGACAGTGAATGTCTGAGGGTGTGCACACAGTACTGGGGACGTTTGTGAGAGAATCCTGAGCTACGCCGGCATCAACTTGGAGCCGGGATTTCCTTGAATGTCACAGAAAAATCAGAGCTACTGACAGACTGATGGAAGCAAGGGATCCCTCAGCAGTGGCCTGAGAGGAATAAGGACCAGGAAAATGGAAGATACGAGTCTTGAATGGCTCGCGCTTTCCATCACCATATTGAAATGGCCCTTGTACAGAAATTAAGTCACAGAGAAACAGAATTCTAATTTATGCATATCAGGGTTTCAAGCCATCTGCACATTCATATTCTCATCTTTCCTTTCAAGAGCAGAGGCAGAGAGGCCTGCCCTTCCACATTCAAAGTCTGTTAGGGCTCTAGATGTTCTAGCTTGTACCTTCTTGAGAAATCTGCATTCTCATGGTCAGTTTCCTTCCTAAAACGTGTGATCCTATTCCTTCCTCCACAATTTCTTCATGTGGATCTTGGGCATTTTTGAGTTATCCTTTCGACCTGACACCATTTATCGACAACAACCATTCCAATAATATACTCCTTCTAGGTGACTTTTCACAGGTCCTTTCATCTTAGAATCCGAGCTATATCCTCCTTTCCTACCTCCTGGGTCTTTCCCACATCTTCACTCCCATTCTTTCATCCTCTTAGATGAAAATGCTCTCCAACAATACTAATACCCACCTGTGTCCTCCTTCATTCTCATTTCATATTTCCTCCTACATTTGATACCACTGACTTTCTTAGAAGCAACCCTTACTTGGTTTCCAAATAGTGTATTTAGACTACAACCTAATGACCTCCTCAATGAAATCTTCCCACTCATTCCATCCAGCAGGCCACCCAGTGAAAACCAAATTCAAGGAATCATTTTTCCCAGTAGGTCTCTCAACATGATTCCCTTTTAAACTTCCCTCTGCTGAAAGTTCAGACCCCCCAGGTTTCTGTTGAACAACGATTCCCACTCTTCCTGGATACTGTAGACAGTAATTTCATTCAGCTGTCTAACTTGTCAATGACCTCTCTTTTTCTACAGTTTTTGCCAGAAAGCTCACAGAAACCCATGACTCAAATAACTGGTCTGCCATGAAGTGTCTTAATTAAGATAAACTGGGTCTTTCCCACTCTTGGGATGTTACTTAGCAGCTACTGTTACACATACTTTTAAACCATCACAATGTATGTAATTACTTTCTCTCAGACCTGGGAGTTTCTGTGGAACTAAGCCCTTTCCCCAACTCATTACTAAGTCCTTCTGTTTCCTTCCATAATAACGTTTTTCCTTGTCAACTGTGGTGACCTGAGCTGTAATTTGAGACTGAGTAATCATTTAGATTTTCTTTTGGACTGTAACATTTCCCTCAAGAGATATGTAGAAAACACATTCAGCTCTCAGAGTGTGCGTGTGTGTCTGACTCTTTACAACCCCGTGGACTGTAGCCTGCCAGGCTCCTCCGTCCATGGGATTTCCAAGGCAAGAATACTGGCGTAGGTTGCCATTTCCTCCTCCAGGGGATCTTCCCGAACCAAGGACTGAACCTGTGACTCATGTTTCGTCTGCATCACAGGTGAATTCTTTACCACTGAGTCACTGAGGAAGCGCACATTCAATCGCTTACTGGTTATTCTGAGAACTACTCCTGTAGAGAGAACTTTCTCTCGGGAGAAGACTAGGAAATTCTTTGACATTATTGAGAATTGTTGTGTTTCTACTTCTCATAAAGGAAGATGCATAAGTTTTGTTTCCTGCTTTATCCTGACTTCCAGGAAGCTTACAGTTAAGTTTTCACATTCAATCTCAGCATCGGTCAAATGGAAATAACAGTACCAAAAAATGTAATAGAAATTTTAAAACTCATTGGATGAGCTCAATAATAGGATATTGCAGAGAACAGAATCAGTGTTCTTGAGGTAAACAGAATTTACCCAATGCGAACAACAGAGAAAATGGACAAAAAGAAAAAATAAGAAAGAACTGAACCTCAGGGAGTAGTAGGATAGGAACAATTTCTTACACCTGTATGTGAATCTATAATTATTTCAGTATGAATTTCAATGATAAAAATGCATATCCATTGCATTAAAAATAATTCTGAAATATATGATGTATGCACTGAAAGCCCCTATTTTCTGACTCTCTTGATTCTACTCCTCAAATGTAAGCACTATTAATAACTAGTGAGTAGGCTTCCTGACCAATTTCTATGCATATGCACAAATATATATTTGTGTGAGTGCATTTTTATTCGTTTTAGTTTATAAACATGAGATTACTATCATTCTGTACTTTCCATTTTCACTAAATGCATCACATATATCTACATACATCAGTGCATATGGATACCTAATTTAATAATGTTTAATATTTCACAGTTTAAAGTAAATTCTCCTACCAATGGACATTTACGTTAGTTCTAATTCAATATTTCAAACCATACATCTAGTTCTTTTTATAACATTCAAATTTCTCTTTTGTGGAATCCTATTTGTTCTTGTTTTTCCTACTACCCTGCAAATGTAGCCATCTCAAATCTCTAACGATGATCTCTTTCCCCTTTCCTACAATGTTTGCCTACCTTATGGAACCACAGTACTTTCAAAGTTTCTCCTACTCACTCTACTATGTTGTAAGTTCCCTGAGGGCAGAGCTCACCCTCTGTTTATCCTGTATTCCTCCTGTGCAGAATTAGGCCTGGCATACAGTTTAAAAAGTTATTTTTCTGAGTTGACTCTAAATCTAGTTCACCTCTCATGAATCTAATATTTTTATTGCCACCAACTATAAATTACCTTTTTAATTATTTATATAATGAGGTGACTACACAAGAGTTTTCACTTGGCTCTTCCAAAGACAACTCATCTCTAATACTTAAAAACTAAACTGCGGCCTTGTCAAATACAGCAGTAACGACTGAGCTCCTCGCCTGTACTGACACATCTTCCTCCGCCCAATGTTCTAGGACTCAAGCATGATTCATTTCTGAACACAAAGGAGCTGCTTCCCAGTAGTCCTGATAAGCAACCCATAACCAATCTTGCCATTCTTCCCATACAGATAATTTAAGATTTGCTTGATAATCCATTTTTATAGTACAACGTTATCACCTCATACTTGACAATACCAGTGACTTTCAGACTTTCCCTCTGCCAACTCAGCCTCCAGAATAATTCTTACATTATCTTCTTCTATATGAATTTCCCTTTATATCTCTTTTCTGAAGCGTGTCCTAAAAACCATTACATTGAAATTAAGCCCCTCTATCCAACATTCAAATATTTCAATCAACTGAGTCCCTCAAATGAATGTTGATACTCATACTCATTCCCATCCTCTTCTCTTGTTTGCTGTTTCCCACCCACAGCTCCTGTGACTATAATCCCGAGTCGGGAACACATCTCTGCTCCTCTCTGCCACTCCTTGCCCACCATCTCCTTTACTGACTTTGGCTTTACTGCTACTGGTAGTCATTCATCTCTGTGAAATCCCATCTCCCTCCAAATCATGTAAGAACATTCATAAACAACTGACAATTTCACGAATGTGTTCGTTTACATTATCTCATATTTAATTGTATGCTGTCCTCTTATAATTAGTCTGAAATCTCAACCACAACAGTGAAATCCTTTGACTTTAGAAGTTGGTGGAGTGAGTGAATGATAGCTTCGTCATGGCTGAATAAAGACAGTTACATTTTTAAAATTACAATAGGATAGGTCTATGAAGTGACATGAAGGATCATGTGTTTTTTTTTTTAAATGGAGGATTAAACATGGCCTGGATTATTAGATGCCTTTCATCCAAATGAATTTCAATTCTTAATAACAGGTTTTCATATTCCACTGTGGACATTTTGTCACATCTAGAAATGACAAGGTCTTCAATCATCTGGCAAAGAATCTTAATTTGAAGAGAAAAATCTACTCCAAAACTTCCTTCTGATTTAAAAAATGTTAAAGTAGAAATGGGTAGAGTGACTCATAAAAAATTTCTCCAATGGGAAGAAAAATGCTAAAATTCTGTTCATTTTATATATTTTGTCTTATTTCTAGACTCAAATGAGACTGCTGTGTTTTTTTGGCTGACACAGAGATCTCCTAGAAGAGACATCTCCCTTACTCAGCAGCAACTGTGAAGCATACCAGATTGTCATGGCAATGACTGTGAGAAAGGAGGAACACAATATGGGATGTCTGTTCTATAAAGACCTGCTCAAAATGACGTGTTCTTGTTGCTGCATATGTTGCATTTTTTTATCTCATAAACAGTATTAATTATGTATCTCCTCTCTTCTCCTACAATCTCATAAATGAAATAAATCTGTATTATTCTACTTAGTCCCATAGCATAAAAGAAAAAAGTTCAGCCCCAAATTTCACCACCCAGTCTTTTGTTGCTTATTATTTAAAGGTATTAAGAACTACTCATATTAGGTGCCAAAGTAGACTAGTAATTTATATGGTAAAGAAAAAAAGACTCTGAATACGGTAACAGCATCACATGCTCAAAATTAACTATACTGATCAAGAAATGACTCTCCAGAATGAGAAGCCTCAAGAACCATGTAGAATTAAGTAGGCTTAATTAGTTAAGTCTACTGATTGCTAGTAGGCATCAGAACAATTTATTTCTGGTCAAGAATGGATAACAAAGTCAAGTATGTTAGTGTATTTGGTGAGAGAACTTTCTGATGGTCTGCTTTAGTGCTGCATGTAGAGCTGAAAGAAGAAAAAAAGATGCTTATTGGAAGCTAATAATAATCGATCTATGACTGTATTACTAATTGTGTTTTATCAGAAGTGAAGTAAAATAGTTTACATAGGTGATAGAACCTAGTGAAATAGTTAAAAAATCTTAGTTCTGATATTTAGTAGCTGTAATCCAGGACAAATTACCAAACCCATATGAGATTTAATTTTTTCATCTGTAACAATCTGGCTAATAACACTCAGTTCAAAGAGCTGTTGAGAGGATTAACTTAGATGATGTATACAGAATGATTTTTAGTGCCTGGGAAACAGAGAATACACAATAAGTGATGGCTGCTATTATAACTACTGTTATAATAATTATAATCATCTTTGTTTTAGTCTTCATTTATAGAGTCTAGTGAGTTTGACAGCCACTATAATTGGACAAAACATAAAGTTTGTGATACTTTACCATCAGTTATTTCTAGTACAAGTGGAATGTGTCATTGTCGAGCTTTTCAAGTTTACCTTGATAATTACACACAAAGGCATCTAAAGTGTCAAATACGTTACATGTGCAAATAATAACATAAGCACTCAATAAATGGCACTTATCATCTACAACACAGAGTTATTAATACAAATATGATTAAAAGTAAAGTTTGTGTATAAAGGCACATATGTCCTTAACTGAATTTGTCTTCTCAGGACAGTATCCTTAATTCTGTCAAATGACACCATTAATCTTGTCACCAAACCCACAATTAGCTCAGACACCCTCTCAACAATTAATCCTGGACCAACACCATATTACCACCCAAGTATATTTCTCTTTTCTTGATATGGTTTAGATGTTCATCATTCCTTCCTAGAACTATTGTAACATCATATCAAGTCACTTTCCTAAATAATTACAACAGAAATTGGGTGAGTCAGTGGTCATTTACCCCCTTCTTCACTTGGATGTTATCCAAAGGCCACAAGGAGAAGTGGAAATAGAGTGCAAACGTAATCTTCTACAACATTAAGACATAAACCCTCCTGAACCACACAATCAATGAAAAGCAGCTCAGAATAATGAAGATCAAACAGGTGGACAGGTGGAAGTGGGATGGAGGAAACCCCCAGCTTTTTAGGGAGAGCTGGCAGAAGGCACTTCTCCCAGGGAAGGGTGTGCCATGTATGCAAGACCAAATCCCTCCTTAGCAAAACCTCAACAGGGTCTGTGGGCTGCTGGTGCTAAGAACTTCCCTATGCGTGGGTCCGTCTTGAGAAACAGAATGAAGTCTAAGAAAGAGATCAGACAGAGAAGGCATTTTTTGCAAGAAGTAGTCTGTCTGACAATCATCTTTTCTGGGAGATTATGGAACGATATTGGCTGGTACATGAAATAATTTTGTTCCTGACTACATAATTCACTGATTTTTATGGATTTGAATGGCACCAGAAATTGAATTTCCCACAAACATCCTAAAATAAAGGTAACCTTTTAAAAAGGTAAACATTACAAAATCTGTTCCTTCTGCTTTAGACTCAAATTTTATGGAATTCATTTTTACAAAATGAAATCTATATCATACTTTCCAAATGAGAACTTACCCAAAGATGTAGTAGTATGTGTATATTCATTTATGACAATATTTTCATTTAGGAATAAGTTCACACATATTCTAGGAACAGTATGTATTTAAGATCAAAATTAACTAATTAATTTTTCATTATTTTGCAAAGAGTTTCTTTGATATTTATTCCAATTTGACTTAATATTATTATACTTTTAATACTTTTTCAGTTATTTAAATTTAAAAGTTAACATATATATTAGTATATTTCAGACTTGAGAAATATTAAAATGATGGACAATTTTAACCATTCAAGTCACAGAAAGACACTACTGGTTCTATATCTTTGATGCATCTGTAGGAGAGATATGTAATAATTGCCTCTTATTGAGTGTTTTCATCTGTAATCAGGCCTGTAATAAAAAATCCACCGAAGAAAGGTTATAAAGGGATCTTTTATTTACTTATCAATTATCTTTAGGCTGAATGCCAAGTGGACCAGCTTTACATTCAAGATGATACATAACAAAATGTTGTTGGTTCTGTGCATGCTAAGTCACTCCAGTCTTATCTGACTCTGTATGACCCTACAGGGTTCATTTGGTTAGAATTTTTTTACAGTGTATTAAACCATAACAATTCACAACAACAACAAAAATCATTCATCTAGTATAAGTTTTTGGCCCTAGGAGAAGAATATCCTTGTTTGAAGTTAGGAATTCATTCGATGAAGGAGAACTATGTATGTCTGTTTGTCAGAGAGAACTTACACAAAGCACTGGGATGCAAGAATTACTAAAGAGAATGAGAGACCCAATCCTTAAGGAGTCTAAATTCTAGTCAAGAGGAGAAGCTGTTCTCTCTGCGCTGTGATTTGAGAGATAAGAAGGAAAGTCCATTGTCCACAAAGCTCATCTGTGACTCTCACTGTCTGAAGTTCCCTAAGCCTGGAGCTTTCGGTGTATCTTGGTCTGCTTAGTCACTCAGTTGTGTCCAACTCTTTGTGACCCTCTGGGCTGTACCCCACCTGGCTCCTCTGTTCATGGGATTTTTCAGACAAGAATACTGGAGTGGGTTGTCATTTCCTCCTCCAGGGGATCTTCCTGACCCAGGGATTGAACCCAAGTCTCCTGTGTCTCCTGCACTGCAGGTGGATTCTTCACCTGCTGAGCCACTGGGGAGGCTCATATCTTGGTAGTACAGCAAAGTTTAAACAAAGTACTCTGTTCACAGAAGGTTGGTCCTAAATATTATTTGATGACTGGATGGTTAGATGAATAAGTGAATTTCCTTTTTGTGTTTCATTTTAGAAAAACAGGTAAACAAGCAATCTCTTTAAAATGTAAATATCCTGGAGGAGATAAGACATCAAGATATTAGCAAGAATGTACACGTTGGTGTGATTTAATTTAAAGTTATATGTATGTATATTATGTATCTTGTATTCTTTGGGGATTAATATATTCAATTAGATTACTAAGCATGTAAATTCGATGATTAAAGTAGGAAGGCCAAGAATATGAGATTGTGAAATGTGAAGAATGCATAAGGAAGGCTAGAACTGTGTGGAATAGCAAATGAAAGGAAGTCTGGAGTGCCTGGGTGAGAGCTAAATGACTCACACTAGGAGGAGGATAAATGTACAAAAAAGTGAGATGGGGCAGTTCCTGCTTTGCAAAAACTTCACCCGTTTCACATTTGCTGGAGGCTGGCTTTTAAAGAATTGATCTGCAAAAGGTAAAGCTTTTTTAAAAAAACATTTTTTTAGCCATGAACCATGGTATATGGAATCTGAGTTCCCTGATCAGGGATAGAACCCATACACTCTGAATTGGAAGCACAAAGTCTTAACCACTGGGCCACCAGAGAAATCTCTGTAAAGCTTTCTCAGTGGTCTCAGTTCACAAGTTCTGGGCTCTGGCATAAGAGAACAGGGCTTTTCAAGGAGCTCCGGTAGGATGGGGGGTATCAAGCTGCCATTATCAACTTCATTCTAGCCCATGAGGCAGTCCTATATACAAGGAATGGAGGGATGGAGCCATCGTGTCCACCAGACTGTTCTCTTCAATTTAGAATCACAGAAATGTGAAGATAAGCAATGAGACCAATTTTGGTTGAATCTTTCTACCTCCCTGAGTTCAAGTTCACAACCAGTTTAGTTCAGTGTTCTTTCTTGAAACACATGTGGCTCAGGCGCTTAGGAGTAATGTGTCTAATAGAATCCCTCATTCAATTATCCTCATGTCCTCAGTGAAGCATTTCCTGACTTTTCCAGGCTGAATTACTAGCTTTCTCTTTTGGGTTTTCACTTATTATGTTGTAATGCAATTATCTGGGAGCTCTCTGAGGTAGGGGTCTCAAAAGAAGCCCTATCAATACATATGGAGAAGGATAATATTTGAATAGTAAGTATTAGTATTAGTATTAATCAATGTGCTTAACGGACTTCTTGCCTCAGTGTTTCCTACTTTTCCAATCCGCTTCTCCCTCACCCACCAGCAACAAGGATATTCTAGTCTTTGCCCTTAAGGTAGTGTTATTAAGCAGAAATGCAAACAGAAGACAAACAAATAGTTAATTCTTGATTTCCATATTAGAATTCTGAGGCTGAGGTCTAAATAACAGTTTTGGAGAATAATACTGAGTAGGTTTTTCTCAACACTCTTCCTCACTCATTCCATCCCCTCCTCTCCAAATCCGTGGGTTAAGAAAGGCACGTGTAAGAGAATGGAGACAATCCTGAGTAGACTCCAAGGGGATTGGTGGGGGCAGTGGAGGAAAAGCCAGTTTGTTGGGACGGTGACCTTGGTCTTGTGTCTTTTCTTCTAGAAACCAGCAGGTTTGCAGTAGCTCCATTGGCCAGCATGTCATGGGATCAATTGAGGAAAATAAACAGCCTGAGTCAGACAAAAAGCAGATTTGCTGGGTTTTCTGAGGTCTAGAAGTGGAATGGGAGAGCAGCCAACATTTCCAAAAGCCCTGAGTAAGAGAAAGACATTTCCAGAGTGAGCGCTACACAGAGAGTCTCCTGCGGTACACACAGCATGAAGAGGCAGATGGGAACTGAACATACTAGACAGCAGCTCTGGGGTGTCAATCCCAAAGGAAATCAGCCCTGAATAGTCATTGGAAGAACTGATGCTGAAGCTGAAGCTCCAATACTTTGGCCACGTGATATGAAGAGCTGACTCATTGGAAAAGACCCTGATGCTGGGAAAGACTGAGGGCAGGAGAAGGGGTGACCGAGGCTGAAATGGTTGGAAGGCATCATCGACGCAATGGACATGCATTTGAACAAACTCCAGGAGTTGGTGAAGGACAGGGAAGCCTGGCGCGCTGCAGTCCATGGGGTCACGAGAGTCAGACATGACTGAGTGGCTGAATAACAACTGGAAGGTGATCACCAAGAACCACACAGGATCACATTCTTCTCAAAGGATGCCAGTGTGGGCCTGTGCCTATTGAGACCAAGCTTTCTCCTTCGATGCTCCTAAGCATCGTTAGGACTTGAAGTGCTACTTGGAGGAGAAATCGGGGGAACTGTAATTTTACTGATTTATCATAAATCCACTAAGAGAATCCTGAGGTAAGAGAGTCAGGTTATGGAGAGACGAAAATAAATAATAACAACATAAACTTATATAGCCTTTATATGGATCAGAAACTGTTCTAAGACCACGGGATGGATAAAATCATTTTCTCCTCAGAATTCTGTGAGGTAGGCAACAGTCTTCCACATAATTTATAGACAAAGAAACCGAAGCTTTGTGAGTTCCCAGAGTGGCCCAGTATAAAGGGTAGACCTAAGACTTGAACCAGCAGTCTGTGCTCACAAATTACAACCCAGTGTATGTGGACACTGGAGGTGCCAAATTCCTTGCCTCTGGTAAACGTGTACTGAATGTAAAAGTCAATGAGTGAAGAGCTGTATCTTGGATTTCTTCCATGTTGTACTATAGTTCAAGTTCATTTAATATGGCTCTTTTACAAATGGCTAAATTACAAATTTAAGTTCTTTCATCTGAAAGGGCAATATTAGTGTAATATATATTTTTATTATTTCTTATTAAATAGTATAGCTGATATCATGTGAAATACCAGGCTGGATGAAGCACAAGCTGGAATCAAGACTGCCGAGAGAAATATCAATAAGCTCAGATATGCAGATGACATCATCCTTATGGCAAAGAGGATGGCAAAGAAAGCAAAGAGGAACTAAAGAGCCTTTTGATGAAGGTGAAAGAGGAAAGAGAAAAAGCTGCCTTAAAACTCAACATTCAAAAAAACGAAGATCATGGAATCTTCATGGAATCTGGTCCCATCACTTCATGGCAAATAGTGAAACAATGGAAACAGTGACAGATTTAATTTTGGGGGGCTCTATAATCACAGCGTGGTAACTGCAGCCATGAAATTAAAAGATGCTTGCTCCTTGGAAGAAAAGCTATGACAAGCCTAGACCATGTATTAAAAAGCAGAGACATCACTTTGCCAGAAAAGGTCCATATAGTCAAAGCTATGGTTTTTCCAGTAGTCATGTATGGATGTGAGAGTTGGACCATAAAGAAAGCTGAGCACTGAAGAATTGATGCTTCTGAACTGTGGTGTTGGAGAAGACTCTTAAGAGTCCCTTGGACTGCAAGGAGATCAAACCAGTCAATCCTAAAGGAAATCAACCCTGAATATTCATTGGAAAGACTGATGCTGAAGCTGAAGCTCCAATACGGTGGCCACTAGATGTGAAGAGCTGACTCACTGGAAAAGACCCAGATACTGGGGAAGACTGAGGGCAGGAAGAGAAGGGGACAACAGAGGATGAGATGGTTGGATGGCATCACCGACTCAATGGACATGAGTTTGAGCAAGCTCTAGGGGTTGGTGAAGGACAGGAAACCCTGGTGTGCTGCAGTCCATGGGGTCACAAAGAGTCAGACACAACTGAGCGACTGAACAACAACATATTTAATTTACAGTATTATATTAGTTTCAGATGCACAACAGAGTGAATCAGTATTTTTATAGATTATACTCCATTTAAAATTATCATAAAATATTGGCTGTACTCCATGTGCTGAACATTATTCCTTGTATATTATTTTTTTATACATAGTAGCTTGTATGTATGGAGAAGGCGATGGCAGCCCACTCCAGTACTCTTGCCTGGAAAATCCCATGGACAGAGGAGCCTGTTAGGCTACAGTCCTTGGGGTCACTAAGTGTCGGACACAACCGAGCGACTTCCCTTTCACTTTTCACTTTCATACATTGGAGAAGGAAATGGCAAACCCACTCCAGTGCTCTTGCCTTCAGAATCCCAGGGATGGGTGAGCCTGGTGGGCTGCCGTCTATGGGGTCACGCAGAGTCGGACATGACTGAAGTGCCTTAGCAGCAGCAGCAGCAGCTTGTATGTAATATATTTTAAAATAAATATCTTGCATGTAAACATTTTAGGTTAAGACATGAATGGAGCTTGTTTTTGCTGTTATTTTACTTAAGTCCTATTGACTCATTTTCCCTAGCCTAAGTAAGATTTTGAGATATGCTGCTTTATTTTTCCTTACCTCTTATTCACTTCACCTACTAAAATTACCTCTTATTCAGTCTAGTAACTTTTAATCTTTACCTACCTAAGTAATAGGTAGAACTAAGAACTAAGAACTGTTGCTAAGAACTGTTAGTTTCTATATCTATCTACTGTATTATCCAGAGGATGCTTGATTTTTTATGATAGATTTCTTAATGTAATAAATATGCCTTTATAGAACTATCTGGTGGCAGTCATAAGGCTAAAACACTGAAGTGTGTACCCATATACACATTTTCAGTTTTATTTAAGTTCCAAAGAAGTTTATGCAAGATAAATAGAATCACAGGGAGAGAAATTTACGTAAGAAAGCAGGCACATGCCCCTCTCAAAACACCCATCTCCTCCAGTTATCAGCTCTCTATTGTCAGGTCAGATGAAACATGAATTGGCCCTTAGAAGATGGTGATGATGTAGGCAGACTTGGAGGAGAAAGGACAGTACAGAAGAAAAGGAGTAGAACACGAGCAAAAACAAACCCTCACTGCAGAAGCAAGGTGAACGAACATACTCCCTGAATCCTGGATGACGAGGTATGTCTACACATACACACATAAACAGAGATATGTATAGGTGTTTATTTTTCAAGTACTCTTTAATCTTTGACTGAAGAAATCAAATGGGGCAGGCTTGCAACGTGATGGCCACGTTTTGCAATCAGTCAGAGCGGAGGGCTGCCTGCTCCCTCTGGAGGGGTGGCGTTCTCAGTTTTGACTGTTCCTGTCTAGCCTTTTCCATTCATTAGTGATACTAGCCTGGTAACTATAAGCCTGTGATCTGTCATCCCAGAGTGGTGGATCTCAATTTGGCATGTTGCAAATCTCAGGGAAGTACTGAAAACACAAACACCTGGGCATCATCTCAGACCAACTGATTAAGAATCCCTCAGAGTGGGGCTTGCACTTGAGTCTTTTCTTATATTGAGAAAGGTTGAGCACCACTTCCTACAAGGTCTTTACTGCTGGGATTAAGGCAATTCTTTATCATTATTGTTTTTTTTCTGCATACTGCTGCTGCTGCTGCTAAGTTGCTTCAGTCGTGTCTGATTCTGTGCAACCCCATAGATGGCAGGCCACTAGGCTCCTCTGTCCCTGGGATTCTCCAGGCAAGAATACTGGAGTGGGTTGCCATTTCCTTCTCCAATGCATGAAAGTGAAAAGTGAAAGGGAAGTCGCTCAGTCGTGCCTGATTCTTAGTGACCCCATGGACTGCAGCCTACCAGGCTCCTCCGTTCATGGGATTTTCCAGGAAAGAGTACTGGAGTGGGATGCCATTGCTTTCTGCATACTAGTACTTCTTAATTTTGCTGTGCATCAGAGTTGACTAGGGCACTAAAAATTTTTTTTTGATGCAAGGGCCCCACTCTTAGAAATTCAGGTTTAATTAGTATGAGGGGGACAGGCATTCTTAATTTTTAAAAAACCCTAATTTTAATAGACAGCCAGTATTGAGATCACTGATGTGGGATGTGAAAGCCACAGAAGGACTCTGAGCAAAATTACATGAAGAAGGTTGGGATATTTACCCTAGGTTTGAACTGCAGGGTGCTAAGGTCAGAGAAGAGAAAGTAAGAAGGTTATTATGCTAGTTTAGGTTTATGTGCATAGGGACTGAACCAGGGGTATGGTATAGAAATAAGATGGAAAGGGAAAGAATCCATGGAATAAATATTGTGAAGATGCATGTTATTGTTACAGAGTAGCAAGCTTTCCCTTATAATTTCCTAATTTCACATCAGCCTTGAAAGAAGTCTGAAACCTGACATCAAGCTGCTTGAATTATCTAAAAACCAAAAAGCCCTCACTGAGAATTTAGTCTGAAGTAGCACTGGGCTGGTAATTTCCTTAAGCACTTGACACAGGCAAACACACATCCCTTCTGGAGAAATCCAGATACAACTTGGGCAATCCTCAAAGAATTGCCTTTAGTGAAGTTCCAAAAAATTTGGCTTCATGGTCAAAAATCAAAAACATATGGGAAACAAGGAATCATAAAAAGAAAAAAGACAGCAGACCCACTGGAATTATCAAACATGGAATATAAAAGTCGTATCTTTGAAGTATTTTTTAAAAAGGGACTAAATATATAAAGTGAAAGCTGCTCAGTTGTGTCCGACTCTTTTCAACCCCATGGAATATACAGTCTGTGGAATTCTCTAGACCAGAACACTGGAGTGGGTAGCCTTTCCCTTTTCCAGGGGATCTTCCCAACCCACGGACTAAACCCAGGTCTGCTAAGGCAGATTCTTTACCAGCTGAGCCACAAGGGAAGCCCAAATATATGAAGAGCAGGGGATTATTAAAAATGACCAAAGAGTATTGAACAAGTAAAAGAAAGAAGTTTGAGTGATGAAAAACAAAATGATTGAAATTTAGGGAGAACTAGTAATCTCAGAGATAAAGCTAAAGAAAACATCCAGGAACCAGAAAATAGAATCAAAAGACATGGAAAGGGATGAAAGAAAGATTAAGAAATAGATGATCACAAAAATCAAGACACAGAACACCAAAAAGAGAGAGAATGAGGCAGAGGCAATATTTGTAGATATAATAGTGAATATTTTCCAGAAGTGACGAAACACATCAATTCAAAGATTTACAAATTCTAACAAATCCCAAGTAAGCTAAAGAAAGAAATCCATTCCTGCACATAGGTGAAAGTGAGGCACACCAAAGACAAAGGTAAGATCTTCAAAGTAGCTAGAGAGAAAAGTCTGATTAAGTAATTTCTCCATAGCAAAATGGGGAAGCCCCAGTGGCTCAGTAGTAGAGAATCCACCTACAATGCAGGAGATGGAGTCATGGGTTCAATCCCTAGGTCAGGAAGATCACCTGGAGAAGGTAACCCACTCCAGTCTTCTTGCCTGGAAAATCCCATGGACAGAGGAGCCAGATGGGCTATAGTTGGACATGACTTAATGACTAAAACCACCACTACCATAGCAAAATAAAGCTGAAAGGATTTAATCTCAACCTAGAATGGCATACTCAGAAAAGATATTCTTAAGAAAAATGGAAAAACAAAAGACAATTTCAGATGAGTCTGCCACAAGCACTCTCACTAAAAGCAATTTTTTAGGCAAGGAAAGGTCTAATGTACTCAACCATTAAAAAGAATACATTTGAATCAGTTCTAATGAGGTGGATGAAACTGGAACCTATTATACAGAGTGAAGTAAGCCAGAAAGAAAAACACCAATACAGTATACTAACGCATATATATGGAATTTAGAAAGATAGTAACGATAACCCTGTATGCGAGACAGCAAAAGAGACACAGATGTATAGAGCAGTCTTTTGGACTCTGCGGGAGAGCGAGAGGGTGGGATGATTTGGGAGAATGGAATTGAAACATGTATAATATCATATATGAAACGAGTCGCCAGCCCAGGTTCAATGCATGATACTGGATGCTTGGGGCTGGTGCACTGGGACGACCCAGAGGGATGGTATGGAGAGGGAAGTGGGAGGGGGGTTCAGTATTTTAAAAGTTAAAAAAAAAAAAAGCAAGAGGGAATAATAGGCAAGAAAAGAGAAAAATATATGGGTAAGTTTGTATATTAAAATCACCAGGGTAATTATTTTTAAAAATCAACAATTAGTAGACAGCAGTATGGAATGAAAGAAATATTAAGAATGCCAGTTACTTTGGTATGCAGACATCTGCAGTGAGTTTTTATTAATAAAATGTTCTCATTTGTACATTTCAGTATTTAAGTATTTAAAATGAATGTGTAATGTTCACAAAAAAGTTACATATTGTTCTTTCTTTCCTTTTCTCTGTTGTAATCCTAAAGCAAATTTTATTTGATTAATAGCTACTGTTAAGTTCTGAGCAGGCATGGACTGTATACATGAATTTTTCTTTACAGTTGCATCCTCAATGCTTATTCCACTGCTCAAGAATTACTGAATGAATGAACCACCTCATACCGACTGCATATGCAACTTTCATTAGGTTGAATAATGGGCCCCTCAGGAAATCTCCACATTCTGATCCTTGAAACTTGTGACTATTACCTTGTTGTTCAGCTGCTAAATTGTGTCTGACTCTTTGTGACATCATGGACTGCAGCACCCCGGGTTTCCCTGTCCTTCACTATCTCCTGGAGTTTGCTCAAATTCATGTCCATTGAGTCAGGGTTACCATCCAACCATTCCATCATCCTCTGTTGTCCCCTTCTCCTCCTGCTCTCAATCTTTCACAGCATCTGGGTCTTTTCCAATGAATCAGCTCTTCACATCTAGTGGCCACCGTATTGGAGCTTCAGCTTCAGCATCAGTCTTTCCAATGAATATTCAGGGTTGATTTCCTTTAGGATTGACTGGTTTGATCTCCTTGCTGTCCAAGGGACTCTTACTTGACAAAAAAGGACTTTGCAAATATGATTAAGTCAAGGATCTTGAGTATGGGAAATTATTCTGAAATATCTGAGTGGCCCTTAAATTCAGTCGCTTATGTCCTTCTAAGGGGGAGGCAAATGGAAATCTGATACCGAATTCATGTATACGGTCCTTGCCTGCTCAGAACTTAACAGTAGCTGTTAATCAAATAAAATTTGCTTTAGGATTACAACAGAGAAAAGGAAGAGGAGAAGGTAGTGTGACCCCAGAGGCCGAGAGCAGAGACTAAAGATTGCTGGCAGCCTTCAGAGGCTAGAAGATGTAAGGAAGTGGGAAGGAGGTTTCTTCCTCAGACTGTCCAGAGATACTCGAGCTCTGCTAACATTGGATGTCAGCCTGCTGATACCAATTTTGTACTTCCGGCCTCCAGGAATGTAATAGAATAAATTCCTGGTATTTCGGGGCCTGTGCTACGTCTTTGTTGTACAGGCTTTCTCTAGTTGCAGCGAGTGGCTCTGGGTGTCTGCTCTCTAGCTGTGCACTGACTTCTCAGAGCGGTGGCTTCTTTTGTTGCAGAGCACGGCCTCTAGGGGGCGGTCTCAGTAGTTCTGACACATTGGCTTAGTTACTCTGTAGCATGTGAATCTTCCCAAAGCAGGGCTTGAACCAATGTCTCCTGCATTGGCAAGCAAATTCTTCACCACTGGACCACAGGGAAGCCCCATTCCTGTTGTTTTAAGCTGTCAATTTTGTGGCATTTTGTTACGGTAGCCATCAGAAAAATGAGAGAGTTAAATGAAGAATCAGCCAAGACAAAAATTCAGAGTTGCATGTGAGGGACATGGATGTACCACTCATAAATAAGAGCGTAATTCAGGGGGGAAAAGCAAGTGTTAGAATTGCAACGTGTTCTCTTTCAGAAAATGGCAGGGACACTGTGATCTTTGCAGGCATTACACACCTGTCTTCCTTCCTAGTCTCTGGGCTTTTAAAATGAGCAGAGGATTATGCCTTTCTTCTTTGGATTCCTGGTAGCAACCTATCACACAGCCCTTTGGTATGTGTTTCGGATGATAGTAAGATCATAGATATTTTGCTGAAGACACCTGAAAAAGTGGCCAGCATTAGGTTTATGAATAATGAGATTTTAAATGTCCAGCCTACACTTCATTCCAATGAAAGTGAAAAAACAAGAGTTGACCCTATCTGGTTTAGTACAATGACTGGCTTTATAAGAAGTTCAATAAAAATTTTTAAAAACTTTTTATT
Source organism: Capra hircus (assembly GCF_001704415.2). Classification (NCBI taxonomy): domain Eukaryota; kingdom Metazoa; phylum Chordata; class Mammalia; order Artiodactyla; family Bovidae; genus Capra; species Capra hircus. The sequence goes on from NC_030809.1 coordinate 83,587,088, forward strand.
TTATATTGGAGTTGAGTTGGTTAGTGACGTTGTGATGGTTTCAGTTGAACAGCAAAGGGACTCAGCCACATATGTACATGCATCCATTCTCGCCCAACACCCCTCCTATCTAGGCTGCCACATAACATTGAGCAGAGTTCCCTGAGCTATACAGCAGGTCCTTGTTGGTTATCCATTTAAAATATAACAGTGTGTACATGTTGATCTTGAATGAATCTAAGCCGGAAGAGTTAATAAGTGTTATCCTTAAAAGTTACTTGCTTGTTTCTTAAAAAGTCAAATGTAACCTTATCAGAAAACTCAGTAATTCCATCTCTAGGTATCTACCTAAGGAAAATGAAAACATATGTCTGAACAAAGACATTATGAAAATGTTCAAAGGAATATTACTCACAATCATTAAAAAATCAGAAGCAGTCCAAACATCTATCAAATGATGAATAATCAAAATGTGTTATATCCATGCAATGGAATATTATTCAACTTCAGAAAGGAACAGACCACTGCTATCTGCTACAACATGGACAAACCTCAGGAACTCTGATCCAAGTGAAAGAAACCAGATGCTAAAGATCACAGAGTGTATGATTCCATTTACATGAAATGTCCAGAAAAGGCAAATCTGTAGAGAGAGTAAGCACATTAGTGTTTTCCTGAGGTGAGGATGAAAACAGGGACAGACTGCAAAGGGGAATGAAGATTCTTACCAGGGAGATAAAAATGCTCTAAAATTGGATTGTAGTGATGGTTATAGAACTCTGTAAATTGATTGAAAGTCATTAAGTTGTATTATTTAAAACAGATGGAATTTGTGATATATAAATCTCATTAAAGTCATCTTTTTAAAAAAATTTTGTTTAAAAATGTGACATATAAATGTAGAAAGTGCTTTTTAGCAATTCATACCTTTAAAACTATATAAGTCCTGCTCAAATAGCACTGCTATTCCATAGTGAAGGCTTGGGGCAGCCATCTTGTAAAAAACGGAAATAATTTGTGATATTGACAATGTGGGTGCTTGATGTAAGAGCCTCAAAAAACATTTTTCCATCCAGGTTTAGTAATATCCTAACAATCATAAAAATGTGAAGGGACATTTGGTAGCCTTTTATAGACTTCATTTACAAGGCAGATGCTGCTCCTTACAAGTGTTTGCTCTGTAGCTTAATTCCATTTTTTCTGTACAGTATGTACTTGTTTTGGGTAGGCTGAAAATGAAGACAAAAAAAGATGACTTTATTTAGCTGTTTCTTTTCTCTTCTTTTTTCAGGGAGTTAAGAAAAAATTGATTTTGACCAGTAAGAGATCGCGGGCAAAAGCGACAGTTTTATGTGAAGGAATGAAATAATTTGTATTATTTAGTAATAATAATATCTAATGTTTATTAAATGCTTATTCTCTACCAGGAACTGAGTTTACTTTCATATTATCATCTTCTTTAATCCTCAGAACAATCCTATAATGTACTTAATGTTACCCCTATCATGTAAAGAAGAAAACTGAAGTTAGAGAGCAGATAATTGTAACATCAGGACTTGTAGAAAGATTGGACTTTACTATGCTATAACTAGGGGCTTCTCTGGTGGCTCAGCGGTAAAGAATCTGCCTATAATGCAGGAGACATGAGAGACGTAGGCTATCACTAGGTTACAACTGTTGCCCACAGATTTAGGATAAATTTAATGTTTAAAATTAGAAAACTTAAAATTGAATTTATATGATTTAAAATCCAATATATTTTTAAATATAGGAATTGAACAGTTTTATTTGCTAATCACTCAGTCATGTCTGACTCTTTGTGACCCAATGGACTGACTGTAGCCTGCCAAGCTCCTCTGTCCAGGAAATTGGAGTGGGTTGCCATTTCCTTCTCCAGGGGATCTTCCTCACCCAGCGATCAAACCTGGGTCTCCCGCACTGCAGGTGGATTCTTTACCAACTGAGCCACCAGGGAAGCCCCAGGAATTGAAAATATCCATGCTCATAATGCCCACATTTCTATCTTCAGTCCCAACTGCTCTTCTGAATGAAAGACTTATATTTCTATCTTTCAACTTGAAACTTCCACTTGTGTGTCTAAAAGATACCTCAGGCTTAAAATGTTCTAAAGAAAGTTTTTAAACCTTATCCTCCCCATGGGTCCTTTATCTCAGTAAACAGCACCTATGTTTATGCAGAATCTTTAAAATATATCCTGATTACTTCTTACATATATTCCCATTACTCTAGTCAAACCACCACATTTGTCTAGATTATTGTAACAGCTGTCTGCATTCATTCAGGTAGGGTGATTGCATTAAAAAATGGATTAAAAAATGTATAACAGGGCGTGTCAAAATAATAGGCAAGTGGGCAGATCAAAAGGGCAGCCCTTTTCATTAGGGGTCAATCCAATGACCTAAGTCAAAACAGTCACTATCAACCTTAACAAGTGCCTTCCAAGTCTGCCTTTCCAAAAAGAAAGAGAATGTGGTGGAACGTTGGGACATTTTTATAGTCCGGGCCTGGAAGTGGTCCACATCACTTCTGCTTATGTCTCCTGGCTAAGACCAGTTATGCAGACACACCAAACTGTGGTTGAAACTAGAAAATGTGGTCCAACTGTATCCCCTCCATAAGATAAAGACATTTTGGAGAAAAGCTAACCATCTCTTCAATACTGCCTCATTCTAGAAGTCTGGCTCTCGGGTTGTAATTCTGAAGTTGGAAAAACAATTTCTCCTTTAAAAGAGTTCTTGTTAAAACCAAAAACTGGCCAGAGTAGGTGAAAGAGGCAGTTGTATAAGGATTGTGTCTAATTTCAGAGTGGAAATATTTGACTGAAGGAAGAAGCCTCGAGAGGTGCCACCTAAAGCAGTAATTTTATGCTAAATCAGATGATAAGTGGCAACCTACATGCTACTAACAGAGGTTTACTAGAATGGGATATTCTAAAGAAGTATGTGTGGGCCCAGTTTCACTTATATAACAGGAAAACACTTTGGAGGAGGAGGAGTTGAAAATATACACTGAATCACAGAGAGATAATCAATTAAAGGAGAGTTGTACTTTTTTTTTCTGATGGGGGAAAAATGCCAACAAAATTTCTAAACTAAGTTCCTAGAAGTCAACCCATTATTTTCACGTTGATAGGGACAGTTTCTAGTATATGAATAGAGGGAAGAGAACCAAAGTGATTTTGATTTTGATGTTGAAGGAACAGAGTATTTTAGGGGATATTGATGCTAAGAGCACTTTTTTGCTTTGTCTACATCCCACAGAGAAAGTTATCAGAAGTCAAAGAACTGAAAAGATGTGATTTCAATGAAGGCAACACAGGAATGAAGACAAAATAGGATTCTGGGCAATAAATCTGTTTCTACTCTGTAAATACCCCCCTTTCAATATAAAGGCTCTTTAAAGAAATAAGACAACAAAGCTTTCAGAAGGGGCTTGATACATTATTTATGAATTTATCAAGTGAAAAAAACACCCACTCAGACATTTTAATAAAAACTTTCAACTAATGTATCTAATTTTATTGGTATTAAAAAAAAGCCAATTATGAACTGGAAAGTTACTGTTTGTTAAACTGCTATACAGCTTTCTGCAAATAGAATATTTACAAACCACTTGGAATCACTTTCCCAAAGTTTCAGTTTCTGAAGGTCAAATAACTATGTAACTGCTTAATAAAGAAGCAAAGAAGTACCTCTAAATATCTCCCAGCTCTGATGGGCTTATATGCTGCTCCTTAGGTGAGGTATTAGCAAAGCTTATTTATTTTCATTTCCAAGGCTTTTATTTGCTCATTCCCTTGTGGTAAAGCTGATTTCCATGATGATTCCCTTCTTAATTTTAATACCCTTTTTACTCATCATATAGACATAAGAATTTTCCATAAAATAATGAAATCCTTGCAAAGGAAATGAAGACAAGTCAGAGAATAAAGTAAACTAGCTCCTTTTTTTTTTCAATTAATTGATCCACTGTCATGTGCATATAAGATTTTTTTTAAACCTAGGAAAATAAGGTTAATTAACATAAAAAAGCCTCACTCCTCTAGATGCTGAATTTTGTATTTTACCCATGCTGCCTTAAGTGCCTTGATTTCCCAGTAATGACCTAGTTCTCCTAATGAGGAACATTAACCCCTGGCTGTAGCTGTCCAGGACTTAATTGTCAACTGCAGCTGAAATAGGAGAGTTTGCCGATCAGCAGGTATGCGGTATATTAACTCATGTCATTTCAACCCCTAATAAATAAATCTGTTGCTAAGGCAACAGGAAGATCAGCTCTATCAGTATTCTCCCCTCCCAGTAACCAGCTCCCCCCACCTTCCTCTTTTGGAGGAAACTGCCTTTCACACCAAGCTTAGGAAAAAAGAAGGAAATTAACTACATGTAACCATAATTAGAAGTAACATCATTTCTCATCTTAGAAACATATCTAAATTAATAAAAGAGGACAGCAAAGAGAGAAATGCTTTTGACTAAGATCACGATAAATTATTTCCTTCAACAGGAGATAGGCACTCTGAGGTACACATGTGAGCAAGAACAAATCTCAAACATTTCGTCTCTTTGTGTTTCTGAAATTTCTCCTTCTTTTGTTTAACCAACAAACGATGCTAGCCTGAATACTGCTGAAATAGCTAATTAGTTGCACAGCCAATAAAGATGATACAAGGGGAAAAAAACCTTACATAATTTATAATAGTTATTGCTATTCTACCTTGGAATTCTTTGGTGTGATTGAGTTTTTTAAAAAAAAGAAATAAAAATCTGGTCGCCGAACCTTAGTCTGAGTAATCTAAAGCTATTGAATCTCATTCACTTGAGATTGTAAACAGAAATCTAGAAAGTAATTTCAATGGATTATATTTACATGATTTACACATCTGGATTATGGCAGAAGGATAGGTGAAAAAATAATTTATAACGATCTCTCCTTCCAGATTTATTTTTTGATAATAAGTAAGAAATTACTTTGGTTTTGGCCACTTTGAAACTTTCTTCCAAAAACCCATCAGTTCACTTTTGTATACTACTCTTCTGTTAAAATTTAACAAAATTCTGAATCACATATACAACTCCTATAAAGGCATTTCATTAAAAAACCTAAACCAAAAACAAATGAAAGCATGCTTTGTAAAAGTAATGCTGATCTCATGGTCACGTCCACCTGTCACTCAGTTCATCTAATTCCTCTTTCTGGCCAGGATGAGACACTTGTCCTCAACTGGACGAACTGAGCAAGTAAGAGTCAATCATCAAAGAATTACTTTCTAATTCATCACCATTAACTAAGTTGAGTAACATCAACTAAGTTTCCTACATGCCAGGTATTCTAGCTAGATACCATTGAAAAGGTCTCCCCAAACAAACAAAGAAACAAGCAAAAAGTTTATGTTTCTGTCCTGGAGGACCTTAGGATCTAAAATGACATCATTTACAATGTGAAATGAGTTGGGCTAGGAGGCAGACGGAAATGTGCAAAGCTCTGTCACACACTTAAGTGGTGCAGTGGATTGCACAGTGCCATTGCTGCATGGAAATTCACAATCAGGGGAACTTAAATCAAGGCAAATGTCCATGGAAGGCAGAGGATTTCAGGGCATCTCTAAAGAGCAACACGAAAGATATTACTCCAGAATGGGGGAGGAAACAGTGGGCTGAATGAAAAGAAGCCATGTCAATTTGGAGAAAGGAAAGGAAAAACACATTTAATGTAATAAATAAATGAACACACACAGTCATATATAAGACACAAATATGTTAAACAAAGAAATAATCTACCTACCTACCTACGCATCCATTCACCCACTCATCCATCTATGTATCTGTATCATCCAGCTATCTACTTCATAATTCATTCACTCCTGACCTGTGGTGCTAAGTAAATAAGTTTAGTATGAGAATTTCTTCAAAAAGGTTGTGATAGAGGGAAGCAAAGGCAGATATGAGCCTTGAGCAGGTGAAGATGACTGTCATAAACATACGACAATCAAATAGCATCTTGTGCAGCAATTAGTATGTTTAAGAAATGAGTCAAGTTTAAAGAATTTTTTAACCTTGTTAGGCAGGAAATGTTAACCAGAGCTTAAGTTTATGATATGCTAGAGATAACACCACCTAGACAGTAATGACTATAAGTGGAAGTTCTTTATGCTGACATACTGTGTAAGGTCAGGAAGCAACAGTTAGAACTGGACATGGAACAACAGACTGGTTCGAAATTGGACAAGGCATACATCAAGGCTGTTTATTGTCACCTTGCTTATTTAACTTATAAGCAGAGTACATCATGAGAAACACTTGGCTGGAAGAAGCACAAGCTGGAATCAAGATTGCCAGGAGAAATATCAATAACCTCAGATATGCAGATGACACCACCCTTATGGCAGAAAGTCTTCCAGTGGTCATGTATGGATGTGAGAGTTGGACTGTGAAGAAGGCTGAGCGCCGAAGAATTGCTTTTGAACTGCGGTGTTGGAGAAGACTCTTGAGAGTCCCTTGGACTGCAAGGAGATCCAACCAGTCCATTCTGAAGGAGATCAGCCCTGGGATTTCTTTGGAAGGAATGATGCTAAAGCTGAAACTCCAGTACTTTGGGCACCTCATGCGAAGAGTTGACTCATTGGAAGACTCTGATACTGGGAGGGATTGGGGGCAGGAGGAGAAGGGGACGACAGAGGATGAGATGGCTGGATGGCATCACTGACTCAATGGACGTGAGTCTGAGTAAACTCCGGGAGTTGGTGATGGACAGGGAGGCCTGGCGAGTTGCAATTCATGAGGTTGCAGAGTTGGACAGGACAAAGCGACTGAACTGAACAGAAAGAAGAACTAAAGGGCCTCTTGATGAGACTGAAGAAGTTGGCTTAAAGCTCAACATTCAGAAAACGAAGATCATGGCATCTGGTCCCATCACTTCATGGGAAATAGATGGGGAAACAGTGGCTGACTTTATTTTTTTGAGCTCCAAAATCACTGCACATGGTGATTGCAGCCAAGAAATTAGAAGACGCTTACTCCTTGGAAGGAAAGTTATGACCAACCTAGATAGCATATTCAAAAGCAGAGACATTACTTTGCTAACAAAGGTCCATCTAGTCAAGGCTATGGTTTTTCCAGAGGTCATGTATGGATGTGAGAGTTGGACTGTGAAGAAAGCTGAGCACCAAAGAATTGATGCTTTTGAACTGTGGTGTTGGAGAAGACTCTTGAGAGTCCCTGGACTGCAAGGAGATCCAACCAGTCCATCCTAAAGGAGATCAGTCCTGGGTGCTCCTTGGAAGGACTGATGTTGAAGCTAAAACTCCAATACTTTGGCTACCTGATGGGAAGAGCTGACTTATTTGAAAAGACCTTGATGCTGGGAAAGATTGAGGGCAGGGGGAGAAGAGCACAACAGAGGATGAGATGGTTGGATGGCATCACCGACTCAATGGATATGGGTTTGGGTGGACTCCAGGAGTCGCTGATGGACAGGGAGGCCTGGTGTGCTGCGGTTCATGGGGTCGCAAAGAGTCGGACACGACTGAGCAACTGAACTGAACTGAACTGAGTGTGTAAGAAAGTTAAAAACAGCCCAAGAGGCAATGAGAAACTAAATGTTGAATCTGTTATCATTTTCATATGCTCAATTTGAAATTTACTTAGAAAGGGATCTATGAATAGAATTTTAGAAATTATAAATGAGGATTTTGTAAGGCTATTTTTTTGACCATGAATTTCCCAGGATTTATTCGCCTACTAATTAAGAATCCTGGACTAAGCTCCCAGAGATACATCTGATAGTACTGTTAGGAGACAAAACTATTTGGTGTTGTAACATATAATCATTTAAGCCAGGTATTTCATTACAATTTTTTAAAGATTCTAACAAAATTCTCTAGGGAGATTTTTTTTCTAAAATACCAGAGTTCACTTGAAATTCTTTACAGACAAAAACAGACAATAAGACAAACACTTCTAGGCAAAGACATATAACTTAAGAAAACTTGTCACTGAATTGGGAATAACTATAATCAACTAGAAAGATCTTTATTATTCATATGAGCTTTGGTTCTCCAGTTGACGGATAAATACAGAACTGGTTAGAAAATCCCATTCAAAGGGCAGATAGGCAATCCCATTCAAAGGGCAGATACTCATTATTCCTAGTCGATCTTAAACTAGTTTACTTACAATAACTAGCTATAAGGCTCATATTCTTTACGTTACGGATATTTAACTGAGAAGATTCCGTGGAGTAGAAAGTGGCAACTCACTCCAGTATTCTTGCCTGGAGAATTCCCTGGACAGAGGAGCCTGGCAGGCTGCAGTCCATGGGATCACAGAGATGGACATGATTGAGCACACACACAGCTGAGAAATAACTCAGTTATTTCAGCGCTCCTGGAAAGCATGTATGGAACCATCTTCTTAGAGATTAAGACAAGTAAGATGGATTCTCACAGGTCTGAGAAAGCTTGGTAGATTGTGCAGAAAGGCAGATGGCCAGACCATGTGACCATCTTTTCCAGAACTATAATTCTGTGAGGATCACTTCTCCCTTAGAAAAACAGATTTCAACGTAACACGGAAATAGCACAAAGAACACCGGTATCCAAAAGTCGGTACTTTGTCTCTCCGTTCACATTCTGCTGTAGCACCTGAAGACGCTCCATCAAAAGCATTCTATTCTACATATTCTAATGACGTGTAAAATCTGAAAGATTTAAAGCAATCTACTTACCAGACTTTTCTCAAGCTATCTGAGCAACAAGAAAACCAGGATAATTTACCTTGGGCTGGAAAGCATAACATCTGATCATCCAATACAAATCCTTTGAGAAGATGGTCATTAATTTTGTTTGTAATACTGTATTTTTAAACCTCAGAGAATCAAATAGTGAAAAAAGTAATTTATTTTACTCTCAAGTAATAAAGCATCATTTTCCATTTTATATCAATCATCTGTCTTCAGTTAGAAATCTCCCAAATTACTAAAAATGTAGTATTGTCAAATTCTTTCAATGTTATAGCACATGATTTACCTAAGTATCCTTCCAACCTGCTTTTATTTCTTAATGACTGGGCCTTTTCCTTTCCAAATTTACATCCTTAACCATTATCAACATCGCATAAATTTGTTTTATCATTACTTTATGGAAAATGTGGCAAATATCATACGGCTCATAAACATTTTGCTTTAAATAAAAAGCTCAGACAATTTCCCCACTTTCCAAGTGACGAGGTCATGGTGGAACTTACAACTATTGCTACTCTAACAATTTCAATCTCCTCACCTGCCATCACAGGCCACTTCTACCTCACCTTCCTCAACTAGAACATACCCAGGTATGAAACACTCACAGAGGCTTCAGGATCAAAACAGAATTTCCTATATCCAAGAACCCTCTCATGGCTTCCTAATTCTTGAGCCCACATTGACAAAAATTCTGTTTGAGAAAATTTTCTTCTATATCATCAACACTTGTTTGCTATCAACTGCTAAACCTAGATGTTAATATTAATACATTAACATTTAGGACAAGAAAAATTAGTCTATGAGAACTAAAAGTGAGGCAATTCCAATGACTGATACCAGACATACATCACTATCAATTCCATTTGACTGTGGTTCTCAAAGGGTAGTCTGTGATTTCTTGGGGTATTCAAGACCCTTTAATGGAGTCTGCAAAGTCTAGCTATTTTCATAATAATACTAAGATGTAATTAGCCTTTTTCACTGTCTTGACATTGCTGTGATACTAAAAAACTGACAGGTAAAACAGTTGATGCCTTAGGGCAATGGCAATCAGTCAGTGTATTTTCTCTCTTTTTTTAATACTTATTTGGCTGTGTTGGGTCTTAGTTGTGGCATGTGGGCTTCTCTATTTGCAGTGCGTGGGCTCAGTAACTGCCGCGTTTGGACTTAGATGCCCCCTCACATGTGGGTCCTTAGTTCTTCAACCAGGGATTGAATCCATGTCCCTTGCACTGGAAGGAGTGTTCTTAACCACTGGAGCACCAGTATAGTCCCCCAGTCACCGTATTTTTTTTGTTTTTTAGTCTTTGAATGTTGAGTGGTTAAAAATTTATTTTTAATCAAAGGATAATTGCTTTACAATATTGTATTGGTTTCCCAGTCACTGTATTTTTAACCAACTGCATTTGCAGTAAAAGAGAGCAAAACATCAGTTTCACTCAAAAACACCCTTGAAGAGGCATTAAAATTGCTAATTTTATTAAATTTCATCTTTTCAAGATACTTCTTCTAATATTATATGACAAAATTAGAAATACTCAAGAAGCACCTTTGTATACCAAGGTTCGGTTCAGTTCAGTTCAGTCGCTCAGCCGTGTCCGACTCTTTGCGGCCCCATGAATCGCAGCACACCAGGCCTCCCTGTCCATCAGCGACTCCTGGAGTCCACACAAACCCATATCCATTGAGTCGGTGATGCCATCCAACCATCTCATCCTCTGTGGTGCCCTTCTCCTCCTGCCCTCAATCTTTCCCAGCATCAGGGTCTTTTCCAATGAGTCAACTCTTCGCATGAGGTGGCCAGAGTATTGGAGTTTCAGCTTCAACATCAGTCCTTCCAATGAACACTGAGGACTGATCTCCTTTAGGATGGACTGGTTGGACCTCCTTGCAGTCAAGGGACTCTCAAGAGTTTTCTCCAACCCACAGTTAGAAAGCATCAATTCTTTGGTGCTCAGCTTTCTTCACAGTCCAACTCTCACATCCATACATGACCACTGGAAAAACCATAGCCTTGACTAGACGGACCTTAGTCGGCAAAGTAATGTCTCTGCTTTTGAATATGCTATCTAGCTGGTCATAACTTTCCTTCCAAGGAGTAAGTGTCTTTTAAGTTCATGGCTGCAGTCACCATCTGCAGTGATCTTGGACCCCCCAAAAATAAAGTCTGACACTGTTTCCACTGTTTCCCCATCTATTTCCCATGAAGTGATGGGACCAGATGCCATGATCTTTGTTTTCTGAATGTTGAGCTTTAAGCCAACTTTTTCACTCTCCTCTTTCACTTTCATCAAGAGGCTTTTTAGCTCCTCTTCACTTTCTGCCATAAGGGTGGTGTCATCTGCATATCTGAAGTTACTGATATTTCTCCCGGCAAGCTTGATTCCAGCTTGTGCTTCTTCCAGCCCAGCGTTTCTTGTGATGTACTCTGCATAGAAGTTAAATAAGCAGGATGACAATATACAGCCTTGATGTACTCCTTTTCCTATTTGGAACCAGTCTGTTGTTCCATGTCCAGTTCTAACTGTTGCTTCTTGATCTGCATACAGGTTTCTCAGGAGGCAGGTCAGGTGGTCTGGTATTCCCATCTCTCTCAGAATTTTCCACATTTATTGTGATCCACACAGTCAAAGGCTTTGGCATAGTCAATAAAGTGGAAATAGATGTTTTTCTGGAACTCTCTTGCTTTTCCCATGATCCAGCAGATGTTGACAATTTGGTCTCTGGTTCCTTCTGCCTTTTCTAAAGCCAGCTTGATCATCTGGAAGTTCACGATTCACATATTGCTGAAGCCTGGCTTGGACAATCATATAAAAAAGTGAAAGTATTTATATGATTGAGTTATGGGCTAAAGTAGCTTTTTTTTTTTTAATGAAACGCCAATTTTACTTAATAGAACAATGAATAGACAAACCATGGTTGATTAGACTTGGGTATCTGGAAGACAGTTTCTCAAATATGAGCCATATGAACCTGTCACTTCAAGGTAAGCAATTGATAACATTTGTTACAATGATAAATTCAAGTTTTTAATTAAAAAGTAGAATTTTGGCAAAAATTGTACCTACACAGTGAGGTTCACAACTTTCTAAGAATCAAAAATTCTTCTGATACCAGTGACGATATTAACAATGTGATTCTTTGAAATAAGGAATTGTGTCAATACTTGGAAGAGCTACACAATTCAATGAACCTGCATTTTTCAAGTAACCATTATAGGATGCCACATGCATGCATGCTAAGTCGCTTCAGTTGTATCCAACTCTTTGAGACCCTATGGACTGTAGCTTGCCAGGCTCCTCTGTCCATGGGATTTTCTAGGCAAGAATACTGGATGGGTTGCCATAGCCTTCTCCAGGGGATCTTTCCAACCCAGGGATCAAACCTGTGTATCTTATGTCTCTTGCATTGGCAGGTGGGCTCTTTACCACTAGTGCCACCTGGGAAGCCCCACAGGATGCTATAAAATCTTAAACAGCAAGTAACAGAGCATGATGGCATGATGGCACCCCACTCCAGTACTCTTGCCTGGAAAATCCCATGGACAGAGGAGCCTGGTAGGCTGCAGTCCATGGGGTCGAGAAGAGTCGGACACAACTGAGCGACTTCACTCCCCTTTTCACTTTCATGCACTGGAGAAGGAAATGGCAACTCACTCCAGTGTTCTTGCCTGGAGAATCCCAGGGACGGGGGAGCCTGGTGGGCTTCCGTCTATGGGGTCGCACAGAGGTGGACACGACTGAAGCGACTTAGCAGCAGCAGCAACAGAGCATGAAGAGTCACTGAGTGAGAGTCTCCTACTTGTCAAGTGCAGGTGTAGTGGCAGAAAAAGAATATCTACAATCATCTGACTAGGTCATTAAAACACTCTATCCTTTGCCAGCTCTCTTTGTGAGGCAAAATTTTCTTCATAAACCTCCACCAAAACAACATATTGCAGCAGATCAAATGCATAAGCAAACATAAAGAATTTAACTTTTTTCTATTTGGACAGATGTTACAAATTTATAAAAATGTTAAATAATCTCACTCTTTTCACTGTTTTTTTGAATTATTTTGTAAAATATAATCACTTTCCTAAAAATACATTATTTATGTTAACCTGTATTTGGCTCTTTATTGTTACTTTTAAATGATACAATGTCAATTTTAAAACTTTCCCTCCAGTTTTAATTTCTAATTTAGTAACTATTGATTGGTCTAAGCTCAAGAAACAAAAATCTTTGGTGTTCTAATAATTTTTTAAAGATTTAATTTTTTAATTCTTTGGCTGCTCTGGGTCTTCACTGCTGCATTCGGGCTTTCCCTAGTTGTGTTGGGCAGGGGCTACTCTTTGCTGCGGCATATGGGCTTCTCATTGTGGTGGATTCTTCTGCTGCAGAGCACAGGCTCTAGAGTGTTGGTGCAGTAGTTGTGACTCACAGGCTCTAGAGTGTTGGTGCAGTAGTTGTGATTCACAGGTGTAGCTGCTTCATGGCATGTGGGATCTTTCTGGACCAGAGATCGAACTCATGTCCCTTGCATTGCAGAGTGGAATCTTAACCACTGAAGCACCAGGGAAGCCTGGGGTCCCAATAATTTTTCAGAATGTGAAGGGGTCTTCTGATCAGAGAGTTTGAGAACCACAATCTCAGGAACGCTATCCTTCAATGTCTTGTAATCTTGTTTTTTCTGTTCCTCCAGCAGTGTGTCTTTTGTGCCCATTATACTAAAAAGAACACTTACTTACATAAAGGTTGGAACCTGGCACAATATTATAATATTTGTATAATATATGGAAAGAAAACACTTAAAAAAAAGACTTTTGCCAATGCAGTCTATTTTTTACAGGTCTTTCTCTATAAGTCATTTCTATTAACTGTGCCTTGCTATAGATGTTTATAACAAAACATTAAAGACTGGGTAGAAAGGAGAAAACAAATTACTCTGCAGAGAACCCAGCAACTCTGCTAAAATACTGTCAGTTATTTATCTACTGTCAGCAGAGGTTGCACACTATAATCCTTGACAAGCTCAGATTCAGAAAGAATGAAGAGAGGGGGCAAGCATTGCATTTAAGGGCCTGTTCTCATGCACAGACATTTTAACACAGATTTAAAGCCAGAATGTATCTTTGAGAAAATGTCACTTTTGATTTTGATACATATCCTAGCAAGCCGACTCTACATTTGGTTGACTTAGTACGAGATATGTTAGAGGCTAACACTATATTTTAGACCATTCATGATCCCAGCGTTGAACTAACACAATGAGGTCAGCATCCCTTCGTGTTGAGAGTAGGCTACTGCAACTGCATGATTTCATGGGCATATTTTTTATGATAAGGATAGGGTGTTATTTTTGTTTTGTCAGGCAAAGTAATGACAGGCTTTAAGAATTTTGTTGCTCTCTCCAGCATCCATTTCTCCTTTATGTTTACAGGGGAGGCAATCATCAATGTGTTCTCTTATTCCAAAACACCTTCTCTCTGGAAAACATGTGTGGCTACGGCAAAAACGCAACCGACTGGAGAGCATTCTGCAGGATACCTTAAGGAAAACAACCCTTCCCCCGCCCCGCCCCCCCCCCCCCCCCCCCCCCCGCCCCTCAAGCATGTAGTTGAAGTAGCTCATGATACTGACAGGAACCTGTGAAGTGCCGGATGGGCAGGCTCAAACGAAGAGGCCTGAGCAAGAAACACAACCCTGGTCATTTCTAGTAGAAACAATGGTTGCCTTTAGAATACAGTTTGTATTGACCGGACAATGCTACGATTTCTACCCACGTGATAAGAGGTCTAAATAAATGTGTGCTTGTAACTGGGAATGTCTGATGTAGGCTGAACCAGAATTTTAATTTTCTAATCCATATTCACCAATTAAAAATAAACTGTATTTTTATGAGCAAATTTACATAAATCAGATGATAAAGCATCTACCACTAAAGGGTAGGAGTTCAGCTCACAACATTTGCATATATTCTCCTAAAGAAAATATAGGCGTTTTAGATTCTCATTGAAGAGTCTTGCTGCGTTGGAACTCTAATGGGCTTAGAACAGTAAATTTTGAAGAAACTGATTGCTACCCCTGTAGCTAGTAAATGTCTGCCTAGACCCAGTGGCATTTGAAAAAAGTGTTTTATCATAAAATTATCCCAGCAGAGTCCATTCTGCAAGATAACATCATCATCATCATCATCAGTACTCCATGCAGGACCCAACAGCTCTGGCACAATATTGCCAGTCATTTATCTGTTGTCAGCACAGGTTACACACTGTAATCCTTGACTGCCTCGGAATTAGAATGTCTTTGATGTCCCCACAAGAGTTTTTTGCCCGAAGGCTTTACCAATGCTCGGCGGCTCAGTGTTTATTCCTCGTAATCTTCCTCTCATCTCCAGGCTAGCAGTGACAGATGGTTATGGGCACACAATAGTATTAAGAGTTTGATATTTTTTTTATGCTGTGCTCTCTGTACAACAAATAGCTATCAGACGCGGGCCAGAGAGCTGACATGGCTCGCTTAGGTAATGGCAAACAAACAGCTCGGGTTGATGCTTTCTGTCATTTCCCCTCCTAACCCTGCTTGTTTTCATTGTATACTCTCAAAGGTAAACTATATTAACCTTATAGACGGTTATTAAAAAGATATATCTATATGAGCATAAAGTGCTTTTCTTTTCTCTTTTTCTTACTCTTTTGATTATGAAAGTAATACTGCTGACATATTGAACAAATATCGAATGTCAACATAAATTTTTAGTGTGTGATAATATCCCCCTTCATATAGCTGTGTGTCAGGCGGGAACCCGCGGATGATGCATAGCAGTAAATAACCCAAACAAAATTAGTTCTCTTGTCAGCTTCTACCTTGTATGTCCCCAGGCATCAGTAAAATTGACTGCACGCTAGATTTTCAAAATTAGCCCTAATGTTAGCTATGTGTCTGGCAACCTCCAAGTTTCCAATGTTCTACTATATTACCCGTAAGGATGAATGTGTTACTTTTATATTTTGGCATTTACTCTTGCTGATGCGGCTTTTTTCCCCTCTTCTCCAAATTAAAAATAATTTAGCTTTAACAATAAGAATGCACACAAACATAATGCCGCATCTCTTTAAGCAACTACTTTAGACAATTAAATTAAAGCAAAAATATACAAAGGAAGAGAGGGAATTATTCAATTTAATATTGTTAATTTTATTAACACAACTCTGTCTGATTTTGTACAAAGTATTGGATAATCTGGTTCTCACCCTCCCCACCCCCAATCAGGATGCTATTTTGCACTAGGAGTCTACCAATTATTTAATTTTGCAGTTGCATGATAACCCAGAACCAAACTTTTTAATCCGATTTTCTCATAATAAATATTTCTTCAGAGACAATTCAAGGTCAGTAGAACCAAAAGAAATGCTTTTAGGAGGGAGTCCATGAGATCCACTTTACCTTGAAACAGGTTAATCTCATCTAGATTCATTGCATTTAGAAATAATACAAAATAATACTGAACAAGGTCACATTCTAAATAAAACATGATTTAAAAATGAATGTTAAAACTCCCTTAGAAAGACTATGCTGGAAGTGTGAGGTTGAACAGACAAATTCAAAACCACATTCCCCATTAACTTTCAATACCTAAATTTTACGTTCATACATTTAGAGTCAAAGATGAAAAGCCCTTTAGGTACCAGATGCTGCAGATCAACAGGGAGAGCTTCTGGAGTTTTAATGTGCTGGAAGTCAAATCCCTGGCAAAGGCGCTTTGCCCGGCCGGTGTGGTGTGCTTATTACTTCACCTGTAAACAGTTGCTCTCAGAAAATCGGACCTAATGATCAGCCCAGCATCTCTGCAATAAAGAGACCATAATCTGTAGGGGAAGTGAACTCTAATCAGGCCACATGCAGATTAAACTAACTGGGAGGAATAAAAACTAGATTAAAATGTTTATGCCTAATACCAGAAGATTATCAGGACATTTTACCTCTTTAAATCCTAATTTATAGGAGCCAGGGTTAAGTTTATGAGTTTATATTTGGTGCGATTACACACTGCAGCTGATTCTCCTCTGTTTAGAAAAGAGTCTATCGGAAAGCATTTTCCTTAGCACAGTGTAGAGGCATTTGAGAGAAGGAAAACAGTTTTATGTGTACTTACGTATTTTATGATAAGTGAAATAAAGGCATCTAGTTGAAACTGGTCAAATTAGTAAATAATGGAAACTGGTTTTGTTTTAATGGTAATACTTTGTTAGCAATGTGGAGATATAAAACAGTGTTGTGGTAACAGAATATATAAAGACATGGGATCCTATTTTTACACTTTGAAACTTCTTGAATGAGGTTTGGTTTCCTAGAAGTACCGAGCTGCTACTGTTGAAGAAGTCACTGCAAATCGCTGTACGTGATTCAAATTTAACCTAAGTATACCAGCATAAATATAAAGACACTGAGTGGTGCCATCCTGGCACCCCCTTGAAATGATCTTTTTCTAAAGCTATCAGGACAACAAATTACTAAGTCAATCATCAGAATGTATTTTCTATTACCAGTTCACAATTTACTAAATTGGTATGTCTTACACTTACCACCTGTGAGGCCAGACAATATGTAATGGTCTTTGCTGATCATCAGCTTCAGCCAAAATGTCACACTGATTTTGTTTACATTCCCCATGATGTGTGCTTGAATCATCTGAGGAGTTGAATGTTTTCAAGTATGACTCCTGTCTTACGGAGCAACCCAGGCTTTCTTGTTGTGCAGCATCACCGAGTCCAGACTTTGAATCAAAACTCTTCAATAAATTCTCAGAACCTCTCTGCTCCTGTTGGAAAGGAAGGGCCGTGGATGGAGCAGTGCCACCATTTTCTTTAAGGCTGAGCATCTTCTGTAAATGGGCTGCTTTGTGCTTGGGCATGAATCTATTACAAAAGGAAAAAGCAGTATACTTTTAGTGAAAATACTATTTAAAATTTGTTCTTTAGTCTGTAAAGTAAAGAACAGGACATAAAGATGGTGTATAAAAACTAAGGAAAACAACTAAAGATATAACAAAAATTCTACAAAGAGTGCAAAAAAGCAGTAGTCATCATGAGAAAGTTCAAAAGTTTGAAATTAGACTGTCTTTGAATGGTTTCCAAAGAGTTTCTGTGGCTATAAAATCTGCCTTGCATATACCATAAAAAATAAGAGTAGAGCAACGGTTTAGCACTCTCTCTTTCATTGTCTTTCTGGAGTTTTGTGTTTTCTAGTTACGACATGACCTGGTGTTTATTTTCAAGACAAATCTATTCATTAACCTACAAAAATGCTTGGAGCTTCCTCGATTAACACTGAGCATTTCTGCTCACATGACTCTTCTATACTCCTGGGCGCCTGTACACAATTTTTATTTAATTGACTTTGCTAATATTTCTTGAAGTATGTTTTTTTCGTCACCATCTCACTCCTTTCTTCCCATAATACTTCACCATGCAGCTTTCAATGCCTGTTACTTATTGGCAGAAGCAACCGCACAAAATGAAACCAAGGAATTCACCATGTACTGATGAGTAAGCTGGCAGACAGAGAGGGAGACGGGCATGAGAACGTTCAACTAACCAGTGGTAGAACGCCGTGTATCAAGAATGGACGTCCTAACTTAAAACTGAGAACTAGAGATTAATTCTGACTTGGAAATCAGTAAGGGCTTAAAGAGGGTTTTAGTTGACTGATTCTGAAAGGCAGAGAAGGGGAAGTTCTGAACTGAGGGAGCACTGTGATCAAAGGAAAAGGGTGTGAAAGAGAATGAGCCCTTCCAGGATTAAGATGCAAGCCAAAGAGTCTGGGGCCAGGTCCTGGAGTCTAAGGTCTAGAGAGGCCGTCTGGGGCCAGACAACAAGGGTGTCCTCAGGGGCCCTAAGGCCCATCTAGAGACTTGGCGCCTTCCCTGGATGGAAGAGAAATGGAAAGCACATGCATGTCAGGCCAGGTGAGGAAGAAGAACCATAGAATCAAGAAAAGCAACAAGGGACATCTGGAAGAACAGAAAGAAATCTGAGAGTAACATCACACTACTGAAGTGAATTAAGAGCTCCTAAAGAACGTGTGGGAAAAGAACTAGGAGCTCTTAAAACTGTTAAAAAAAAAAAAAGAGGGTGTGTGTGTAAAACACTACAGAGGTGCTATAGCACCAGAAACAACAGGGAGATTTTGGTTCTGTTATGAAGTAGATCATGAGTTTCCCAGGTGACTAAGTGGTAAAGAATCTGCCTGCCAATACAGGAGACGCAGGAGACGTAGATCTGATCCCTGGGTTGGAAGGATCCCCTTCAGAAGGAAATGAAAACCCACTCCAATATTCTTTCTTGAGAAATGGCATGAACAGAGGAGCCTGGCAGGCTACAGTCCAAAGGGCTGCAAAGAGTCAGATGCAACTAAGTGACTAAACAACAACAAGGGAGTCAATTACTGGTTACTCCCAGGGCAGTTCATGTTGAGGGCATGGTGGCAGAGGCAGAAACGAGATGCTGGTTAGGGAGTGAGCACAGGGAGAGACGGGCAGAGAAGAGGAGAGTGGGGAAGGCAAGGTCAAGTTCTCTTTAATGGGGCAGGTGTCCACATGAGTATTCAACTGGGGGTACTTGCCCAGGGAAGGGAGCAGGATCCCAAGGAAACAGAAAAGTCTTACAAGATGGAAGTAGGAAAAGAACATAAGCTGTGATATTGGCAGGCAGCTTGCTGTGGAAGGGAAGTAGGACCTTATTCAAGAGAATGTACTGAACTTTCTTACAAAGTTGAGAGGGAAGAAGAGAAAAAGTGTATTGATTAAAAAGCAGTTTGATGGCAAATGCAGAATCTAATGCATCCTCAGAGTTGGATGAGACTATCTATTTCAAGTGAGGTGAGGAGGGACAGAGGTAGAGCTTAAGGGAGCTGAGGAGTCAGAATGTCACTGTGGAGTGGCGAAGGGCCATCACTAGTCCTGAAAGTGAGGGAGCATGAACCACACACAGAACAGTGAGGGTTCCGCTGTGACCTGGAAATCCAGTATGGCTGCAGTACGCTGTGCTCATCCCAAAAGCTTGATGTGGGGGCATCTGTGCTTGTTTCACAAGGCCTTCCAGGAAAAATCACCTACATATATATATAATCCACCTACCTGCATCAGAGGGCAGACACACGGAAACCATACTCACAGAAAACTAGTCAATCTAATCACACTAGGACCACAGCCTCGTCTAACTCAATGAAACCCAAGCCATGCCTGCAGGGCAACCAAAGACGGGCAGGTCATGGTGGAGAGGCCTGACAGAATGCGGTCCACTGGAGGAGGGAATGGCAAGCCACTTCAGTATTCTTGCCTTGAGAATCCCATAGACAGTAGGAAAAGGCAAAATGATAGGATACCAAAAGAGGAACTCCCCAGGTCATTAGGTGGCCAATATGCTACTGGAGATCAGTGGAGAAATAACTCCAGAAAGAATGAAGGGATGGAGCCAAAGCAAAAACAATACCCAGCTGTGGATGTGACTGGTGATAGAAGCAAGATCTGATGCTGTAAAGAGCAATATTGCATAGGAACCCGGAATGTCAGGTCCATGAATCAGGGCAAATTGGAAGTGGTCAAACAAGAGATGGCAAGGGTGAACGTCGACATTCTAGGAATCAGCACACTAAAATGGACTGGAATGGGTGAATTTAATTCAGACGACCATTACATCTACTACTGTGGGCAGGAATCCCTCAGAAGAAATGGAGTAGCTATCATGGTCAACAAAAGAGTCCGAAATGCAGTACTTGGATGCAATCTCAAAAACAACAGAATGATCTCTGTTCGCCTCCAAGGCAAACCATTCAATATCACAGTTATCCAAGTCTAAGCCCCAACCAGTAACGCTGAAGAAACTGAAGTTGAATGGTATTATGAAGACCTACAAGATCTTTTAGAACTAACACCCAAAAAAGATGTCCTTTTCACTATAGGGGACTGGAATGCAAAAGTAGGAAGTCAAGAAACACCTGGAGTAACAGGCAAATTTGGCCTGGGAATGCGGAATGAAGAGTTTCGCCAAGAAAATGCACTGGTCATAGCAAACACCCTCTTCCAACAACACAAGAGAAGACTCTACACATGGACATCACCAGATGGTCAACACCGAAATCAGATTGATTATATTCTTTGCAGCCAAAGATGGAAAAGCTCTATACACTCAACAAAAACAAGACCAGGAGCTGGCTGTGGCTCAGATCATGAACTCCTTATTGCCAAATTCAGACTTAAATTGAAGAAAGTAGGGAAAACCGCTAGACCATTCAGGTATGACCTCAATCAAATCCCTTATGATTATACAGTGGAAGTGACAAATAGATTTAAGGGCCTAGATCTGATAGATAGAGTGCCTGATGAACTATGGAATGAGGTTTGTGACATTGTACAGGAGACAGGGATCAAGACCATCCCCATGGAAAAGAAATGCAAAAAAGCAAAATGGCTGTCTGGGGAGGCCTTACAAATAGCTGTGAAAAGAAGAGAGGTGAAAAACAAAGGAGAAAAGGAAAGATATAACCATCTGAATGCAGAGTTTCAAAGAATAGCAAGAAGAGATAAGAAAGCCTTCTTCAGCGATCAATGCAAAGAAATAGAGGGAAACAACAGAATGGGAAAGACTAGAGATCTCTTCAAGAAAATTAGAGATACCAAGGGAACATTTCATGCAAAGATGGGCTCGATAAAGGACAGAAATGGTATGGGCCTAACAGAAGCAGAAGATATTAAGAAGAGGTGGCAAGAATACACAGAAGAACTGTACAAAAAAGGTCTTCATGACCCAGATAATCATGATGATGTGGTCACTAATCTAGAGCCAGACATCTTGGAATGTGAAGTCAAGTGGGCCTTAGAAAGCATCACTACAAACAAAGCTAGTGGAGGTGATGGAATTCCAGTTGAGCTGTTTCAAATCCTGAAAGATGATGCTGTGAAAGTGCTACATTCAATAGGCCAGCAAGTTTGGAAAACTCAGCAGTGGCCACAGGACTGAAAAGGTCAGTTTTCATTCCAATTCCAAAGAAAGGCAATGCCAAAGAATGCTCAAACTACCGCACAACTGCACTCATCTCACATGCTAGTAAAGTAATGCTCAAAATTCTCCAAGCCAGGCTTTAGCAATACGTGAACTGTGAACTCCCTGATGTTCAAGCTGGTTTTAGAAAAGGCAGAGTAACCAGAGATCAAAATACCAACATCTGCTGGATCATGGAAAAAGCAAGAGAGTTCCAGAAAAACATCTATTTCTGCTTTATTGACTATGCTGAAGCCTTTGACTGTGTGGATCAGAATAAACTGTGGACAATTCTGAAAGAGATGGGAATACCAGACCACCTGACCTGCCTCTTGAGAAATCTGTATGCAGGTCAGGAAGCAACAGCTAGAACTGGACATGGAACAACAGACTGGTTCCAAATAGAAAAAGGAGTACATCAAGGCTGTATATGGTCACCCTGCTTATTTAACTTCTATGCAGAGTACATCATGAGAAACGCTGGACTGGAAGAAACACAAGCTGGAATCAAGATTGCCGGGAGAAATATCAATAAACTCAGATATGCAGATGACACGACCCTTATGGCAGAAAGTGAAGAGGAGCTAAAAAGCCTCTTGATGAAAGTGAGAGAGGAGAGTGAAAAAGTTGGCTTAAAGCTCAACATTCAGTAAATGAAGATCATGGCATCTGGTCCCATCACTTCATGGGAAATAGATGGGGAAACAGTAGAAACAGTGTCAGACTATATTTTTTGGGCTCCAAAATCACTGCAGATGGTGACTGCAGCCATGAAATTAAAAGACGCTTACTCCTTGGAAGAAAAGTTATGAGCAACCTAGATAGCATATTCAAAAGCAGAGACATTACTTTGCCAACAAAGGTCCATCTAGTCAAGGCTATGGTTTTTCCTGTGGTCATGTATGGATGTGAGAGTTGGACTGTAAACAAGGCTGAGCGCCGAAGAATTGATGCGTTTGAACTGTGGTGTTGGAGAAGACTCTTGAGGGTCCCCTGGACTGCAAGAAGATCCAACCAGTCCATTCCGAAGGAGATCAGCCCTGGGATTTCTTTGGAAGGAATGATGCTAAAGCTGAAGCTCCAGTACTTTGGCCACCCCATGCGAAGAGTTGACTCATTGGAAAAGACTGTGATGCTGGGAGGGATTGGGGGCAGGAGGAGAAGGGGACGACTGAGGATGAGATGGCTGGATGGCATCACAGACTCGATGGACGTGAGTCTGAGTGAACTCCGGGAGATGGTGATGGACAGGGAGGCCTGGCGTGCTGCGATTCATGGGTTCGCAAAGAGTCGGACACGACGAGCGACTGAACTGAAACTGAACTGAAACCTGCCCAGCATCCTTGCACTGTCATAAGCAGAAGAAGCAGATATTGCATAGAGACAGATAAAACTCAAAGAATGGGGCTAACCCCCTTGGTATGCTCCCATAAAATAATACATTAATTCTTGATTTAAAATGAAAGAGATGGGAAAAGAATTTAAGTGTGTGTATATATATGTGTGTGTGTGAAGTCACTCAGTCGTGTCCGACTCTTTGCAATCCTGTGGACTGTAGTCCGCCAGGCTCCTCTGTCCACGGGATTCTCCAGGCAAGAATACTGGAGTGGGTTGCCATTTCCTTCTCCAGGGGATCTTCCCAACTCAGGGATTGAACCCGGATCTCCTGATTTGCAGGCAGACACTTTATCCTCTGAGCCACCAGGGAAGCCTGTGTGTATATATATATGTGTGTATATACACATACATATATATACACACACACACACATATATATATATATATATACACACACATATATAAAACTCAGTCACTTTGCTTGTGCACCTGAAAATAACACAGCATTGTAAGTTAACTACATTTTAATTTTTAAGAAGACCTCTGAATAGCTCATTTAGATTATCAGGTTAAGAAAATTTCTTGAATTATAATGAATGTTGTACTAATTTTTTTTCATGTATCTACTGATCTCTAAAAACTCAGTGGTCACAACCTCAGTTTTGTTAGGTTTTATAATGCTTTAATGAAAAATTAGAGCATTTATTTTTAAAAAATAGAAAGAAACTTGGGCATATACAGATTAGAGTTTCAGATCTCACAGATCCAAAAATCAAGAAGGGAAGTAACCAACTTTCTTACTGATATAAATTCAAAATACTGAGGAGATTGTAAGGAACTAAAAATCAATAGGATATTTTCCAACGGTCACCACAAAAGGAAAAAAAAAATGACCGTGACAATGTCCTCAACTTCTCCTAAACAAATGGAACAAATGGTAAGAAAAAGAACATAGGTACATATGTGGAAAACAATGAAGCAAGTGGAGTAACCTATTTGTTTATGTCAGATAAAGAGCACCAGGCAAGCTTATAAAGGATTTTAAGAGAATTACAAACTTGGTACACAAAGAATTCACAATTAAAAAAAAAAAATCAATGGGGATTGAAACAACATATCTTCATTTTAGAAAACAGTATCATGACCCATCTTGTTAAAAAAAAATCCATTTACATTGGCCAGCATGTGAGCAAAATTGAAAATTAAAAGAGATGGGAGATTGGCTACAGGGTTGTAAACAATGGGAACTGGTAACTGACAAGGAATTTAGCTGCGGCAAGGTGCTAGGCTTGCTTTTACTCAACATGTTTCCTAAAGGTTCTCAAGGAAGAACAGAATCCCACCTTAACGCGGGTTGTGAATGACTGACTTGATAGGTGGTGGTGAATAAGGACATGGGAAGATGTGGAATATCAATATGGACAGAAATCCAAAACTCAGCTTATTAACATTATGAAACTGACAAAATGAAAATGAACCTGAATGCAGAAGGACACACTGAAAAGATCATTTGGATTTCCTGGAATTTGACCAGATGAGTCTGTGTGCTGACTGCACCAGCAAACTGATGCTGCTAAGTTATGGAACATGATCTACAGCAAAGGGAGAGACCAAGTCTGTGGGTGCAGAAATACTGTGCAAAAGCTGATTTCATCAGAGGCACCTGATAACTGTATATGTTTGAAAATTAGAGAGTTTTTAGAAGAGCAATAATAATGATTAAGGCAATGGGAGAATTGATTTACGAGGACAGATTAAAGGAGCTAAATATGAATAGCCTGGTTAAGTGACAACTAGAGGGGTACATAATAGGAGTCTCCAAGCAAAGGGCGTAATTATTTATCTGGATACAGCGGGGTATAACTAGGAGTAATGAGATGAAATTAAGAATGGGAAAATTTAAGCTGAATTTCAAGAAAAAGTCCCTGATGGTGTAAATTATTAGCTCATGGAATAAATTCCCTATGGAAATGCTATAGCTGGGGAAACTTCATAATAGAACTGGACAAAATACCAATGAATAATATAAGTAATAACCCAGTACTTGAAAGAAGGTGGTTACATGCTATGCTTTCCTTGTTGACTATATCTTCTCATATTTTTCTTTAATAATCTATTTAGAGTGATTGTTACCCAAAGAAGTATTTAGACAATTGTCTAAATCTGAAAGGGAATATGTCCTTTAGGTGAGTGAGGCTAAAATTGCTTTAGTTTTCATATACTCTGCAGCAGTAAGCAGAAATAATTTTTTACTACTTTGTTTTAGCAGAGCTGGTCTTGAAGCAGGCTGGACAAACATATTACTGTTTCTAAAAAATAAAACAAAACAATCCTCATCTACCATCCTACACAGTCTATTCTGATTCTCTGTGCCATGAAGCTCATATTTTCAGATATGTTTAATATAAACAATTTATTGCCATAATAGAAATCAAAAACTTTATTTCAGCTTTTCTAAATGTAGCTCTATGGTCAATTACTTCACATCAATACCAAGATCAAATAGGCATAATACTAACAAGCAGTTTGCTTAATAATAGTCACCACACTAATTAACCCATCCAGAAATGTTCTTAATCAGATGCTATTTGTAATGTACAGTTTAAGAGAAAGCTGGCAATAAATGGTTCTATGCTAAAAAAGAAAATAATACCTTACTGATGGGGTGATACTGGCTTTTTTATAGAAGTGGACAGAATGTTTGCACTATCCTGGCGGGAACTTAATGAAGTAACTATGCAAATAGGCACATGTCTGAACACTTCCTTTCTTCTCCCCAGCTCCAACTCTGGTGGAGGTGCTAATGAGAAGAGGAGAAGTACTGAGGTAAGAAGGGAAGAGGAGAAAGGAAAGAAGAAAACCAGTGAGCTGCCTTCTAGAGCATATGCCAGGTTTGCATTTTATCATCCCCCTGATTTTTTACAAAGTCTTTATTGAATTTTTTTTTTATTTTTACAACATTGTTTTATGTCTTGGCTTTTTTTTGGCTGTGAGGCATGTGGGATCTTAGCTCCCCAACTAGGGATCAAACTTGTACCCCATACCCTGGAAAGTGAAGCCATAACTACTGGACCTCCAGGAAAATTCCCCACCCACCTCCAATTTTTCTTAAAGAAACTTTCAGTTCAGTTCAGTTTAGTCGCTCAGTAGTATCCGACTCTTTGCGACCCCGTGGACTGCAGCATGCCAGGCCTCCCTCCCTGTCCATCACCAACTGCCGGAGTCTACCCAAACCCATGTCCACTAAGCTTGTGATGCCATCCAACCATATCATCCTCTGTAGTCCCCTTCTCCTCCTGCCTTCAATCTTGCCCAACATCAGGGTCTTTTCAAATGAGTCAGCTCTTCGCATCAGGTGGCCAAAGTATTAGAGATTCAGCTTCAACATCAGTCCTTCCATTGAACACCCAGGACTGATCTCGTTTAGAATGGACTGGTTGGATCTCCTTGCAGCCCAAGGGACTCTGAAGAGTCTTCTCCAACACCACAGTTCAAAAGCATCAATTCTTTGGTGCTCAGCTTTCTTTATAGCCCAACTCTCACATCCATACGTGACTACTGGAAAAACCATAGCTTTGACTAGACAGACCTTTGTTGACAAAGTAATGTCTCTGCTTTTTAATATGCTGTCTAGGTTCAGTTCAGTTCAGTCTCTCAGTCGTGTCCGACTCTTTGCGACCCCATCAATCGCAGCACGCCAGGCCTCCCTGTCCATCACCAAATCCCAGAGTTCACTCAGACTCACGTCCATTGAGTCAGTGATGCCATTCAGCTATCTCATCCTCTGTCATCCCCTTCTCCTCCAGCCCCCAATCCCTCCCAGCATCAGAGTCTTTTCCAATGAGTCAACTCTTCGCATGAGGTAGCCAAAGTACTGGAGCTTCAGCTTTAGCATCATTCCTTCCAAAGAAATCCCAGGGCTGATCTCCTTCAGAATGGACTGGTTGGATCTGCCCACCTAACTCATAGAATGTCCTTCCTCTTTCCAAATCTCTCAGAAAACCTACTCAACTTTTTTTTTTTAACTTTTAGAAAGATTCTGATTACTGCAGTCGTTTCCAATCTGTTATTAGCTATAGGACCCCACCCCCAACTTTTTTCCAACCAACAGCCAATCTTTGAAACAGAAGTAGAACCTCTTTCTGCTGCCTATCCTTCCCCACTTCTGTCCCCCAGTTTAGGTCTAGAGGTACTGCCAAAAAACCCAGTATTGTGTTGAGGGATGTTTAAAGACATAGTTTGAATAAGTACTTTCCAGACCTAAATTTGATTGTTTCCTTGTACCACCCACAACCAAACATACGAACCTAGCACTGGACCTGTAGGAATGGCCAAATGCCTTATTCAGGTTAGTCTTAAAACATAAGATTTGAGAGGACCTTGAGTTGATGCTAGATTGAGGGTAAGCAAAGGAAATGCTCTAGGCTCCTTAGCTAATTTCTGCTGAAGTTGAGAAGCTAGTTTATGTTTAGCTGACAAACAGATAATTGGGGAGAAGGCGATAAAATGAAGCAAGTCAAGTCAAGGGAGGACATTAAGACTGACTCTGTGTTGCTGAAGAGCATGCCACGGCAGAAAAGCATGTCATGTGGCCTGTATTGTTTACAAATGTCTTTTTGAGAGATTTCAATAAGAAGTATTCACTACATAAGTTCAACTTATAGAATCTCATAAATTAATACCCACAGATAAGAGTCCACAAGATGGATGATTAAGTTATGCTTCTCAAAGCAAATGTGGAAGACAGCATGTGAAAAAAAAGATGCAAATGAGTGAATGATTAAAGAAACAGAGAGACAGCATAACTGATCAACGATTATTCCAAATATGGAATGAAGTAATGAAGTAATGAAGAAAGCGGAGAGCCTTAGCAACTGGAATAAGGAAACTGGCAGGCCTGTGGGCCAGACAAGGGGAAAGGATAATGAAGAAGCCCAGCATGTGTCCATGTAGCTCAGGCTGGGTGAGAGAGAGTGCTGCGGCCACCTCTCTAGGCTCAAGTCTCATAAGGCATGATGTGTTCATCACGAGTTTCATGGGAACATGTGTATTACCCTAGAGAAGGGTTTGTGAGAGATCAGGTTTAGGATATGCTGGGTTAAATAAAGTTAGACATTTCTTTACTACAGAACTTCCCAAAGCACATACTAGTATGTACATAAATATGTTCATTCATTCATTCATTCTTTTCATTCAATAAATATTTATTTAATATCTATTATGTTATAGAAATAATATATTTACTGTTTCCCAAACTTAGCACTCAATGAAACAAGGACAAAGCCCCCACTGCATACACACAAAGAAGCACCTTAAAGAATTAACATTCAATAAAAGATACCCTGGGAAATAGTTCTTGAGACCCTAGGTGGTACATAGCTTGAGTCAAAAAGCATGGGAAACCAGATGGGTGAAGGCATATTTTATATAGTAGGGATGGCAGAAGGAGGGGGGAAATTCATTTCAGCTCCAACTGGTGAAACTGAGCCCAAAAGCCATACACCAAGGCCACACATCAATAGAGAAAAGGAAGTATGAAGATACCAGGAAAACTTGTGAAAAAAGTAACAGAAAAAGACATGGTTCAAAGATAATATGGATGATAGCAGAAAAAAATAGATCACCTGATTTTATCACAGCAATTTCTGTGGATTCCTGGATAGGAACCATATTGAAAATTGAAGAGAAAGGAAACAGGAATCAAAAATAATTTTTCCAAAACCAACTGGGAAGACAAATCCAGGCACTTCAGTGATTGGGTGATTTATAACAAAAGTTTATGGGTGATTTATAACAGAAACTATTCACTGTTTCCAAACAATGTGTTCGAAATTAATTACAAAATTAACATTTTTAGAATTTAGCCACATAAGCAAATATCAAAGATAATTAAAAAATCATGTTGCCCACATGTATCCAATATATCACTTATATGGTAAGCAGATTTATATAAACCTATAAAATATAAAAGTAAAGATCTTAATCTAGCATTCTCATGTATACACGCATACCCCCTATACTTCTTGCCACACTATCTTCACTAAATAAAGGAATCACAAACAAGGAAGTCTATCGTAATTAAAACTAGATGTTTGAAGACCACAACATTAAACAAAAAGATTTGTGTTTGGTGGTTGGTTGTAGGATGGCTGCTCTTCTTTACTGGAGATGGCTAAGGGCTAATATTCATAAAATAGATGGCACATGTCAATGAAGGCGGTTTCAACAAGAAATTCCTGGCAGAACATAATTTGAACAAATTTGAATCACACATGAGTCAGTCACAATCCACATGCACACAGCATAAATGCTTTGGGGGAACAGCCACCCAACACCACCATGGCTGGTTAGGCCACGTCATTTATGTTTTTGATTTTGAATTTATTTTTATTATTTATTTGGATGTGCCTGGTCTTAGTGGCAGCACTCGGGATCTTTGATCTTCATTGAGGCACGTGGGGTTTTTAATTGCAGCATATGGGATCTAGTTCCCTGACCAGGGATGGAACCTGTGCCTTCTGCATTGGAAGCATGGAGTCTTAGCCACTGAACCATCAGGGAAGTCCCTGGGCCGTGTCATTTAGATGCTCAAGTTCTGTGCCTGAAACAAATTTCAACTTCCATGGTGCAAATTTTCAAAGCCAACATGCAACACTGACAGCAGTCTAAGAGGATACTGAGCAGGAGTGTCTTGCTTGGACTACGAAGAATCTGTTTTCTGACAAGATAGGAAAACATGATCCATAGAAACCAACCTCAGTTAAAATTAACAAGCAAACTCTACTTGTTAGTCTGAGAAATGCATGCTGAAACTGAAAGCATATTTATGGTTATCAGACTGGCCTCATTATCCGTGTATGGTCCCGGATATGACACATTTAGTCAAGACAGCATCTTCTCTTGAAGGCTGCCAAAAAGAGAAGTTTCAGCTTCCTCTCTGTTGTTTAAGGTCCATCATTTTCTGATGTCTGTCCTTTAGATAGCTGGCATACATGAACGTCATAAAGAAAAGACAGTTCTGTTCCCATGAGTCTATTTCTTTTATACTTTTTTTTACCAGCATTTCTAAGAATCATTTCTAAAATCTAATGCATTCCCTTTACCTTATTTATACCATTAATTTACATGGCTTCTTCTAGCAACATAGTTTATATAATCAGTATTAATTAACTTAAATAATTATGCCTCAATTCCTCAATCTATTTAAAAATTCTTATCAGAATATAGTTTATTTACAGTGTTGCATTCATTTCAAGTATACAAGAAGTGAATCAGTTGTACATACACATATATTCACTCATTTTTACATTCTTTTCCCATATAGGTCCCCATAGAATATTAAGTAGAGTTCCTTGTGCTATACAGTAGGTCCTTGTTAGTTATCTGTTTTATATATAGTAGTATGTATATGTCAGTTCAGTTCAGTCGCTCAGTCGTGTCCGACTCTTTGCAACCCCATGGACTGCAGCATGCCAGGCCTCCCTGTCTATCACCAATTCCTGGAGTTTATTCAACTCATATCCATTGAGTCAGTGATGTCATCCAACCATCTCATTCTCTGTCATCCCCTTCTCTTCCCACCTTCAATCTTTCCCAGCATCAGGGTCTTTTCAAACGAGTCAGTTCTTCGCAAAAGTATTGAAGTTTCAGCTTCAACATCAGTCCTTCCAATGAATATTCAGGACTGACCTCGTTTAGGAAATATGCATGTGTATTTGTCAGTCTCTTAATTCCAAAGCATTTTAGATTGTATACATTGATAATATAACTGCCTACTGGTATGAGCAGTTCTTTTTTATGCAATTTTATAAAATCTCTTTATGATATACTCCTCCCATACAGAACTTAAGGTCCTTATCAATGTATGAGATTAGGAAAAGCTATCCTGCATGTTGCCACAACCCATGTTTATCAAATCCAGAGCCATCCTTGTGAACATAGGCATACTTACTTTTCATGACTCACGTTCCTCTCCAAAAAATACAAAGAACAACAAAACCCTGTTATTTACACAAGGTTTACTGTAGTAATTCAACACAGTTAACAAAGTTGTAGGCTAAACTGCAAACAGTGCACCTTTATTTTCCTATCTCTTCTTTAAACATGCTCCACCCACTGGTGGTTAACTCCCTTAAGATCTTAATACTACTTTCCCACTACCCAGGTCCTCTCCTCCTCCTATTACCATGCATCCCTTTGCAGCCTATCCTGGAACTAAGTCCCACTTTGGATCTACCCTGAATCATCCTGTGCTCTGCACTCTTGGTTTTCTGGAAACTAACCTTAAATTCCCACAATGTATTAATCACCTTCCCTGCTCAATACATTACACCTTACACCTTTGCAATACCTTAACTGAAGGGAACTAATTACAAATGGGATGATTTCAGGTACCACGGTAAGCCTATGAGAAAGATTCTTTTGGGAGGACAGGTGGAGAAATCTCCGTGAAGCACCTTAAAGTAAGTCCATTCAAGCAATGGGTATGTTGAAGAGGGGAGAACTCGGGTGGTGTTGGTACAAAGGACTGCACTGGCATTTCTTGTATCCGTGAATTTATACAAATCACTTAATTTCTCTGAAGCTCAGTTTTCTAATCTACGAAATGGGATAATATCTGGTTTTGCAAATTTCTTGACAAATTTAAAAGAGAGCTGGTATTGATGTGTAGATGAGCTAAGTAATAAGTAAGTCAAAGTTCTGCTTTCTTTGCACTTTATGTAACATCCATACTTAGGGAGTTATTCCTAAGGCCATCTTTGGTAACACTGGGTTTTCTCAGTTAGGAAATGAGTTACTATGTTGAATCAGCTAGCAAATATTCATTCAACAAATATCTGAGCTCCCTGTATGAGCAAGAGGTTGTGTCTATACTTACAAAGCTTTTATAGCATACATAGTGATATTTGACACTTATTTTGGTCTCTCAGCCAGAGATTGAAAACTATCCATATTATCTTTAAACTAAATTGTATTTACTGATTCCACTACTAAAATGATGTTTTCCATTTAAACATAACAATTCGCTCATCGTTTGTTTCATTAATAACTCAGAAGTGAAGTTTTAAAAGCATCTATTCATTCACCCCACTTAATTTAATGACAGTATAAAAAAACAAGTTCCCAAATGTGAATATGAAGTAATTTTTTTCAAGTAAGAGGAAGAGGCTGTTCTACATAGACCCAGCAAGTTGCTTTGTATGGATTAACCAGTACATGTTCACATTACTCTGAGAATCCATATCTTCTATAGCATCAATAAAGCATTGAAGGAAAACTCTAAAAATGATCTCTAGTTATGTTTCCTATTCCACAGATTTTTTTTGGAAGCCATTATTTGGAAGTTGAAAGCAAGACAGTAAAATGTGCTCGTATTGAAGAAAGGATCACTTCCTTCTTTCCAGGCAAAATAAGAATTCCTTTAAGCAGTTTCCAACTGGAGAGTTTCCATTAGAACAAGGTATCATTTCATGGGTGCTATGGACTGAAACGTGTTCCCTTAAAATTCATATGTTGAAGACCTAACTGTGAATGTGACTAAGTTTGGAGATAGAGTCTTTAGGAGGTATGTGAGTGTATGCTATGTTCCTTCAGTCGTGTCTAACTCTTCGTAACCCCATGAACTGTAGCCCGCCAGGCTCCTCTATCCATGGGATTCTCTAGGCAAGAATACTGGAGTGGGCTGCAATTCCCTCCTCCAGGGGATCTTCCCAAGCCAGGGGATCGAACCTGTGCCTCTTGAGGCTTCTGCATTACAGGTGCATTCTTTACTGCTAAGCCATCGCAGAAGCCCTCTTTAGGAGGTACGAAATAGATGGGGAAACAGTGGAAACAGTGGCAGACTATGTTTTTGGGCTCCAAAATCACTGCAGATGGTGACTGCAGCCATGAAATTAAAAGATGCTTACTCCTTGGAAGGAAAGTTATGGCCAACCTAGACAGCATATTCAAAAGCAGAGATATTTGCCAACAAAGGTCCGTCTAGTCAAGGCTATGGTTCTTCCAGTGGTCGTGTATGGATGTGAGAGTTGGACTGTGGAGAAAGCTGAGCACCGAAGAAAGAATTGATACTTTTGAACTGTGTTGGAAAAGGCTCTTGAGAATCCCTTGGACTGCAAGGAGATCCAACCAGTCCATTCTGAAGGAGATCAGTCCTGGGTGTTCTTTGGAAGGAGTGATGCTAAAGCTGAAACTCCAATACTCTGGCCACCTCATGCGAAGAGTTGACTCATTGGGAAAGACTGATGCTGGGAGAGATTGCAGGCAGGAGAAAGGGACGACAGAGGATGAGATGGCTGGATGGCATCACCGACTCAATGAACATGAGTCTGAGTGAACTCCGGGAGTTGGTGATGGACAAGGAGGCCTGGCATGCTGCAGTTCATGGTGTTGCAAAGAGTCAGACACCACTGAGCAACTGAACTGAACTGAGAGTTAAATAAGGGCGTAAGGATTGTGCCATAATCCAATAGGACTATGTGGCCTTAAAAGAAGAGGAGGAGATCTCTTTCTCTCCCCCCGCCACATGTGAGGATGCAGCCAGAAGGCAGCCATCTGCAAAACTGTAGGACAGCTCTCCTCAGAAGTAGCTATTCTAGCACCCTCAGCTCAGACTTCCAGCCTCCATAACTGTAAAATAAGTTCTGCTGTTTAAACCACCAAGTCTATGGTATTTTGTTATGGCAACCCTAGATGATGAATACAACGAGACATTATTGTGGAAAAGAGGAGAAAGAGTCAATGCTGAGATGAGTGAAATTTCCTGAACAGAGTATCAGGAAAATGATGGATTAGGAGGTGCCATATCCATGTTGACAGACAGTGACAACAGAAGAATACTGCACAGGAAGAGAGAGCTGACCATCAAAACTGACAAGAGAATCTAGGGGATGAAAAGAAGAAAATGCGTGAACTTTCTTGTGAAAAAAAATGTTCCTTTTCTTTATTTGTTTTTACTAAAAATAAGTTTTAAAAGTATAGAAAATTGAGTTTAGGAGAGAATTATTCTTAAGTGTATTCAGTTGTGAAGATATTTACTTAATCTCTTTAAACTTGGGTTTTCTCATATATTCAGTGAGAATGAGGCCAGTCCCCTAAACTTCTCAGGGAAGTAGGAGGATCAAACTTCTAACCTATTGATTATCTTATAATTATTAGGAGGCAAAAAGGTACACTGGATCAGGCAGGTCTCTAGGTATGTCACATAGTTTTCAGTTCAGGACTCTGCCACTTATTAGCTGCCTTGGGGAAACAGCTTTCTCTCAATCAGCTACCCCAGCTGTAAAATGGGGTTAATAACAATGCTGCTGTGCCGAGTTCTGTATTCCATGTTATGTGCCACCTAGTAAGAGGTCAGTAAATACCATCATTTTTTATTTTTGATAATAATGAAGATCATCATCACTTTGTTGTTATGGTTACTGAAGAGACAACGTTCTAAAAATTCCAGCTTCTGACTCAACTGGCCCTTTCACAGTTAAACTACTTATAAAATCCGAGATCCATGCCTTTTGCAAGATGCATTTTTCTTGTTAACTCTCACAGGTTTACACCTAGCCATCCATTTAAGGCAGGCATTTTAATATGTTACCTTATTTTCATTTGTATAATAATCAAAGATTTGTTCTCTGCCTAGAGGCACATTAATTACAAAAAAGCTCAATGTTATAAATCAAATATATTCCTCCCTTCATATTATTTGTTTCCTTTTTTCTACCTTAAGCTTTTCCTTGTCCTTCCTTTTATTTCTTCATTTTTCAAACTGAGAGTTTTCATCTTTCCCCTTCTTAAAGCTGCATAAACCAGAAAACTAAAACCAGGAAATTTAAAACATCAGTTTCCAGGTCTCTGAAGCATGAACAGATGGGCATCAAAAATCCAGCCCTTTCCCCCCCCTTTTTCATTTGCCTACCCACAACCTGAATAAATCAAAATTACCAGCAAATCCAACTTTCAGCACACCCCGTTCCCCACCACTTTGTTTTGCTACCACATTAAATGCTATAGCACTAAGTACTGATTCACTTCAAGTTCTGGTTGTACTGTTGTCTAAAATTTTTAAGCCACAAAAACTGTCTTTATTCTGAACTAATATTTGAAGATATAATTTTGTTAATTTTACATCTGAAATAAAGTCTTTAAATGTACAAAGCGAGTGTATACGCGCTTCCATTTTCTTCAGGTTTCCTATGGTTTCCAGTATTTCTAAGTTTGGAAAAGAGGTTGTAAAAATATAACAGATGGGTAAACTGCTCAGCTATCACTAGAATATAACCAAGGCTTGAAGGTAAAGAAAGACTTAAATACTCAGTGAAAATACTGAGTGAAAAAGGTCGGAACAAAAAACCTCATTCAACATTTAAACAAATCGGAATGTCTAGTATGTGGAAAATATGATGCTGTAAAAGTGCTGCACTCAATATGCCAGCAAATTTGGAAAACTCAGCAGTGGCCACAGGACTGGAAAACGTCAGTTTTCATTCCAATTCCAAAGAAAGGCAATGCCAAAGAGTGCTCAAACTACTGCACAATTGCACTCATCTCACACGCTAGCAAAGTCATGCTCAAAATTCTCCAAGCCAGACTTTAACAATACATGAACTGAGAACTTCCAGATGTTCAACTTAGATTTAGAAAAGGCAGACGAACCAAAGATCAAATTGCCACCATCCACTGGATCACTGAAAAAGCAAGAGTTCCAGAAAAACATCTACTTCTGCTTTATTGACCATGCCAAAGCCTTTGACTGTGTAGATCACCACAAACTGTGGAAAGTTCTGAAAGAGACGGGAATACCAGACCACCTGACCTGCCTGTTGACACATCTGTATGCAGGTCAGGAAGCAACAGTTAGGACTGGACGTGGAACAACAGACTCGTTCCAAACTGGGAAAGGAGTACATAAAGGATGTATATTGTCACCCTGCTTATTTAACTTATATGCAGAGTAAATCATGAGAAATGCTGGGCTGGATGAAGCACAAGCTGGAATCAAAATTGCTTGGAGAAATATCAATAACCTCAAATATGCAGATAACACCACACTTATGGTAGAAAGCAAAGAACTAAAGAGCCTCTTGATTAAAGTGAAAGAGGAGAGTGAAAAAGTTTGCTTAAAACTCAACATTCAGAAAGCTAAGATCATGGCATTCGGTCCCATCACTTCATGGTAAAGATGGGGAAACAGTGGAAACAGTGGCAGACTTTATTTTTCCTTGAGGCTCTAAAATCACTGCAGATAGTGACTGTAACCATGAAATTAAAAGAAACTTGCTTCTTGGAAGGAAAGTTATGACCAACCTAGACAGCATATTAAAAAGCAGAGACATTACTTTGCCAACAAAGGTCCATCTAGTCAAAGCAACGGTTTTTCCAGTAGTCATGTATTGATGTGAGAATTGGACTATAAAGAAAGCTGAGTATCAAAGAATTGATGCTTTTGAACTGTGGTATTGGAGAAGACTCTTGAGAGTCCCTTGGACTGCAAGGAGATCCAACCAGTTCATCCTAAAGGAAATCAGTTCTGAATATTCACTGGAAGGACTGATGCTGAAGCTGGAACTCCAATTCTTTGGCCAACTGATGCGAAGAACTGACTCATTGGAAAAGACCCTGATGCTGGGAAAGATTGAGGGCAGGAGGAGAAGGGGACGACAGAGGATGAGATGGTTAAATGGCATCAGCAACTCAGTGGACATGAGTTTGAGTAAACTCTGGTAGTTGGTGATGGACAGGGAGGCCTGGTGTGCTGCAGTCCATGGGGTCACAAAGAGTCGGACATGACTGAGTAACTGAACTGAACTATGTGCAAGGCAAATAGCCAAGAAGTCTTCATGGAACACCCAATGGGGTTGGTGCTCCAATTAGGGTAGAATTAGATATTATGATGATGAGAACCCAGGTCTGAGGAGGGGGTAACATCATGTAAGGCTCTCTAGAGAAAGTGATCTTTCAGCTGAGACCTCAATGATGATTCCAGTGTAGTCAAGTGTGAATGTTAAGTGGTGAGTTGTGTTATAAACAATAGCATATGCAAAAAGTGTGGCAATAAAACATAGTACAGGGGTAAAAATGGAGAAAGAAATGGCAACCCACTCCAGTTTTCTTGCCTGGAGAATCCCATGGACGGGGGAGCCTGGTGGGCTACAGTCCATGGGGTTGCAAAGAATTGGACGACCGAAAGCAACTTAGCACAGGGGTAAAAAAAAAAAACCAACATATATATCAGTTCAGTCGCTCAGTCGTGTCTTGACTCTTTGCGACCCCATGAATTGCAGCACGAAAGGCCTCCCTGTCCATCACCATCTCTCAGAGTTCACTCAAACTCATGTCCATCGAGTCGGTGATGCCCTCCAGTCATCTCGTCCTCTGTCTTCCCCTTCTCCTCCTGCCCCCAATCCCTCCCAGCATCAAAGTCTTTTCCAATGAGTCAACTCTTTGCATGAGGTGGCCAAAGAATTGGCGTTTCAGCTTTAGCATCATTCCTTCCAAAGAACACTCAGCACTGATCTCCTTTAGAATGGACTGGTTGGATCTCCTTGCAGCCCAAGGGACTCTCAAGAGTCTTCTCCAACACCACAGTTCAGAAGTATCAATTCTTTGGCGCTCAACTTTCTTCATACACAACCAATGGAAAAACCATAGCCTTGACTAGACGGACCTTTGTTGGCAAAGTAATGTCTCTGCTTTTCAATATGCTATCTAGGTCGGTCATAACTTTCCTTCCAAGGAGTAAGCGTCTTTTAATTTACATAAAGTGTGTGTGTATATATATACACACACACATATATATACACGCACATATATAGCCAGAGCATTGAGTGGGTGTGGATAGAGGTAAAGGTAGGGGAGGAGAAGAACAGAAATGCAAAGTGCGGCTAAAGAAATAACCAGGGGGAGGCCTTTCTGCCCTTAGTAAGTAAGAGGTTTATAGCCATTTGACAAGTTTCTGATCAGATTGGGTCTGAATAAAAATGCTCGATGACGTGTGAAGACTGTGCTGGGGAAAACATGACAGAACGAACATTACTTTTAAATCCCCCTGATTTTGAATTTCTAATGAAATAATGGTATGAGAATTTTAAGACAGGCATGGACTCTCAGGGACAACAAGAATAACTGAGAAGGATGACAACAGAAGATTCTGAGAGATGGAAAGCAGATGGACAAGTGGTGTTGAAGCAGTGCGGAGGCAGAACGCTTTAGTAAGTGAGGGTGATTTTGCTTGTGTACATGGTGTTAGCTAGGAAATAGAAGCTCATTTGCTCCAGAGAAACTCTATCCTTCCAGTTCCTGGAAGGCTCAGGAATTGGACAAACCAGGTGACCCTGGAGGTGCAGTTACAGAGCAGAACTGAAAACAAGAGTGGTACCAATTCTATATAAAATGCACTCAAGCCCTCTGATAGTCTGCCAGCGCCCATGCAGCTGAGCGGGCTCTCTTCTCCCCCACCTCCCTCCTTAGCTGCAGAAAAACTTTCTCACTGGATGATCTGAACCACAGACACCAGGCAAGGGTGAAGGAAATTAAATGAAAGGATGTCTATTTATTAATGATGCTTCTCCAGCACCCTTCGCATATTTGGTGCCCAGATAGCTGGAGATTCTCCTTCCAGGAAGTTATAGTAATCTTTCTGGAAACTAATGGAGCTGACCTAGCAACACTGACATGTGGACATGCCACAATACAACATCTGAATTACTACGAGAAAGGTCACTGGTCAGTAAGTCCTGTCTCTGAAATTCTAATCATTTTTCAAGGTCTCACCTCAAATATGAACGAAGAGACATGGACCATCAGATATCTGGGGGAAATTTTTAACATAAAGTTAACATGATAAAGCAAACAAACCGAAAAGAGGAACTTAGCAGAAACAGACATGGAGAGAAGAAGAAAACTTAAAAAAAAATCCTATAATATCCATAATGATAAAAAGGATTTTTGCATCAATGGTGGGAGAAATAGGATACAATAAGAAAGTATATTTAAGAACAAGAAAGAGCGCTTGCAAATAAAAATATCATAACTGAAAAAAAATCTACAGACGAGTTAGAAGATAAAGTTGAGAAAATCTTACAGAAACCAAAACAAAAAATTAAAAAGTCAATAGGAAAAGAGAGAGCAAAATCAGGTCAATCTTAGGTTCAATAATGATGAATAGGCATTGCAGAATATGCGTACTGAGAAAATCATGGGGGAGAAAAATTTTTTAAAAAATAGAAAATAACAAAAATCCAATCCATGTAGAATCATTATGGAATTTCAGATTTGGAATTAAAAAAACAAAACAAAACAACCCAATACCTTCTGGGAGAGTGAACAGGATAAGTCACATCCAAGTTATCAGAAACAGATGGGAATGAGACTTCTCAATAGGAAGTTCAAAAGTAGAAAACAATGGAACATTACCTCAAACTTGGAGGAAAAATGGTTTTCAATGAAAGCTCAAAACTCTGTTAAGCATTAATTAAAAGTGATGCAGGACAAAGCCATTCTCAGACAAGCAAGGTCTTAAGAAATTTTAGCTCCCATATACAATAAAGGACAGAATCAGTATGGATCTAACAGAAACTGAAGATATTAAGAAGAGGTGCAAGAATATATGGAAGAACTGTACAAAAAAGATCTTCACGACCCGGATAATCACAATGGTGTGATCACTCATCTAGAGGCAGACATCCTGGAATGTAAAGTGAAGTGTGCCTTAGGAAGCATCACTACGAACAAAGCTAGTGGAGGTGATGGAATTCCAGCTGAGCTATTTAAAATCCTAAAAGTTGATGCTGTGAAAGTGCTGCACTCAATATGCCAGCAAATTTGGAAAACTCAGCAGTGGCCACAGGACTGGAAAAGGTCAGTTTTCATTCTAATCCCAAAGAAAGACAATGCCAAAGAATGTTCAAACTACCACATAATTGTACTCATTTTACATGCTAGCAAAGTAATGCTTAAAATTCTTCAGGCCAGGCTTCAACAGTATGTGAACTGAGAACTTCCGGATGTTCAAGCTGGATTTAGAAAAGAAAAACCAGAGATCAAACTGCCAACATCTGATGGATCATAGTAAAAGCAAGAGAGTTCCAGAAAAACATCTACTTTTGCTTTACTCATTACACCAAAGCCTTTGATTGTGTGGATTTCAACATACTGTGGAAAATTCTGAAAGAGATGGGAGTACCAGATCACCTAACCTGCTTCCTGAAAAACCTGTATGCAGATCAAGAAGCAACAGTTAGAACTGGACATGGAAAATGGACTGGTTCCAAATTGGGAAAGGAGTACGTCAAGGCTGTATATTGTCACCCTGCTTACCTAACTTATATGCAGAGTACATCATGCAAAATGCTGGCCTGGATGAAGCACAAGCTGGAATCAAGATAGCCAGGAGAAATATCAATAACCTCAGATATGCACGAGACACCACCCTTAAAGAAAGTGAAGAGGAGCTAAAAAGCCTCTTGATGAAAGTGAAAGAGGAGAATAAAAAAGTTGGCTGAAAACTCAGCATCCAGTCCCATCACTTCATGGCAAATAGATGGGAAAACAATGGAAATAGTGACAGACTGTATTTTCTTGGGCTCTAAAATCACAGCAGATGGTGACTGCAGCCATGAAATTAAGCTTGCTCTACGGAAGAAAAGCTATGACCAATCTAAACAGCATATTAAAAAGCAGGGACATTATTACTTTGCCGACAAAGGTCTGTATAGTCAAAGCTATGGTTTTTCCAGTAGTCATATATGGATGTCAGAGTTGGTCCATAAAGAAGGCTGAGTATCACAGAATTGATACTTTTGAACTGTGGTATTGGAGAAGACACTTGAGAGTCCCTTGGACTGCAAGGAGATCCAACCAGTCCTTCCTAAAGGAGTTTAGTCCTGGGTGTTCATTAGAAGGACTGATGTTGAAACTGAAACTCCAATACTTTGGCCACCTGATGTGAAGAACTGACTCATTGGAAAAGCCCCTGATGCTGGTAAAGACTGAAGGCAGGAGGAGAAGGGGACGATAGAGGATGAGATAGTTGGATGGCCTCACTGACTTGATGGACATGAGTTTGAGCAAGCTCCAGGAGTTGGTGATGGACAGGGAAGCTTGGTGTGTTGCAGTCCACGAGGTCACAAAGCATTGGACACAACTGAGTGACTGAACTGAGATACATTTCTTGAGGAGGTACTGGTGGATATACCCCCACTAGAATGAGAAAGCAAAAGAAGAGAAAAATGGGGGATCCAGAGAATAGTTGACTCAAGTGTCCAGGGACCAACAAGAATGAACAGGAGCAAAAGAATCTAGGGCTCCAAGATAGGGGTGTGCAAGGAAAATAATGGAAAGGATAAGCTTCCTGATGTGTCTGACCATATTAAAAAAAAATAGTGATGGTTACAGAGCTGGGAATGGGTTTGTGATAATGACACAGAAATCAAGCAAAAAGAAAACTAAAGCAATACTTACCTTCAGGAGATAGTGAAGAGTTGTTCAGGAAAGGAAACCTCATTACAGAAAACAATGATGCTCAAAAGGGAACAACTTTATATAGTGATAATGCTATAGATGCAGGGTATTTCATGAACCAAAAGTTGAGATATAGCTATACCGGAAGGCTAGGGAGAGTGAAAATGGATGTGTGCTTCCATGTGTATGCTCATACTGTAAGAGAGCCAACCAAATCACCGTTTCTACTGGCTGGAAAGTCAACAGACAATATCTCATATTTTAAAACATCAAAATATAGCAAGATAAGAAACAAAGTTCTGTTAAGTGGTAGCCCAGTGCGGGAGGGAGGTTGAGGTGGGATGAACTGGGGAAAGGAATTTTGCTTTATCTTACAGATCTTTTTGCACCCTCTAACCTTTTAAAATCAAATATATGTATTAGTTTGAGAATTCATGACTTAATTGATAATCTCTAGAAATTTCTTATCAAAATCTTATTGATTTTTGCTTCTAATATTTTCTAGAATTTTCCTTCTGAAAATTCTACTAGATATACACAGAATTCTTACTGTTTTATTTCTTAAGATCTAGCTTCTAGATCACTAATTCTCTCTTCACACATCTAATACTTAACACATTCACTGGTTAATTTTAATGAATATATAAAAATTCTGTTTAGTTCTTCCAAAAATATATACCAGGCTTTTATAGTACCTTTTATTTCTCATGTTTTCAACATTTTATGCTATTACCTGTTTCAAAGAGCTACTTTATCTTCTTTATACAGAAGTTCTAGTATCTATACTTATTAAGGGTTCAATCTTATAGTAACTTGTTAGAGCTAATTTCTAAGTTGCTACACTAGAATAGATATTCAATAGGAAACACCAGAAGAGAAGGTTTGAAGGAGAGATTGGAGTGATGATTAATTCACATTTTGATAATGATCACTATGTCTGGGAA
Organism: Capra hircus; assembly: GCF_001704415.2. NCBI lineage: Eukaryota > Metazoa > Chordata > Mammalia > Artiodactyla > Bovidae > Capra > Capra hircus. Next base: position 83,629,580 of record NC_030809.1, read on the forward strand.
GAGCTGAAAATTCACTGAAGTGAGGCAATGGAGAAAAGTTGTGCCCAAGTTTTATTCTTCCTTTAAAAAAAAGCAACAAAAACTCACCATTAAAAAAAATTCTATTTCCTTAGGCAATCAGCAGATATTTATAGAGCACCCACTCAAACTCAAAATTCTGCTGTTATAGGAAGAAGAATTAGAAGAAAAATCAGACATTTTAACATATGGCTGGATTTCCCTCTTCTAAGCTTTTTGAAGAATTGTTTAAAATTCACAGCAATCCATAGTTACCTTTCAGGACTGGTGAACATTATTTCGAAGTTTAACATTATTTGCAGAAGACGTTTTTACTCTTCACCTTGAAATATCCTTTTCTGAACAGTGGGCAAATATTTTCCGTGGAGACTATTTCATTCACAGTTTATGATAACATTATTGTGAGTCACAAACACACAGATGTACAAACATCTCCTTAAATACTGAAGTGGATAAAAGTGGAGATGGTATACTTTAAAGACACAGTAAAAGCCCTAGAAAAACTAAGTATTGAGAGAAATTCTCATATAAAACAAAAAATTTCTTCTTATCTTAAAAATGTTATTCTGTAATTTAGCTGTATTGACAGTCTGTATCTTATTGGCCTGGCCTATTTTAGAGTACTGCATATGCTACCTGAACTGTCAATACATGCCCTAATTTATACCCATTTAACACTTCAATAGCGCTTCCCTGGTGGCTCAGAGGTATGCCAGGGCATAACTGAGTTCTAAGGAACTCAAAATCCAGATTATTCAGGAACTGCATGTATTTTGGAAGTACAGATAGCAAAAGGCCTCATGGCCCTACAGTAGACTGCCAAAGGCCATTTAAAACCAATCATGTGTCGATGTATTCCAACAGAGAATTTCAGACAATAAACCAGTGAGTTAGTAAAGTCTTACTACACTATTACCTTTAAGCCAGAGATAACATTCAATTTTATAAAACTCAAGTTAAAACAAGCATTATTCTTTGCTTTCCTGTAGTAAATAAATGAGAAAAATCAACTTTATTGCCTCACAGGTTTATGGGCACAGTAGTTGCTCAATATAGACTTTCTGAATGAATGAATGCCTTGGAAAAAGGAAGTAGAATGGGTTAGGCATAAGCTCTTCTATGCTTTTTTGGAACCTGATTGTTTCTGTATACTGATGTGTGGTTTGGGATTTTGAGTATGTTTTATTTGGGTAGTTTGCATATACGAAGTAGAAAGAGGTAAGGTTGGTTGAAGGGTAATTATTTGTTGATGGAAGAATATAAAAAGTATAAACAGCTCAGCTATTGCTTAAGCAAACTCAGCTCTTCATTCCTGATCTACAATGCAAATAGTATACAAAATAAGGTTTCATTAAGGAGTGGCTGTCACATCAACAGGAAGGAGAATGAAGACCTGCTATGCAGGATTATTAGATATATTGAATTTGTTGTCACCACGATCAACAAAATACTGCTTCTAAGGACTACACACTGTGACACAGAAATAGCTTTGCAATATAGAACACTAGTTTGATTTTTTTCATTTTATTGTAATGGAGCTATATATACCTCTAGAAGAAATGAATGTCAATTTTATTGATGGCTTAGGCCACTATTTTTTTTGAAGTAATATACTAATTAAAAAACATCTGTGATAACTGACAATCCATTCTGAAAAAAAAGTTAGAAACTTTCTATCACATGATATCTATCTCCACAACACAAAGTAACTCTATGTTGTATGATGTGGAGTGGGACTTTTTCTATCATCTTGGTATTTCAGCTGAGGTCCTAACACTGAGGATTAATATCTATGAATGCTAAAGAGGTGCTGCCATATTTCCCCAGGACTTGCTAAGGGTAGAAATATTGGCCCCATGACTCTTATAGATAATTTTCTAACAGTGAAAGTAAGAGGAGAAAATTCATAGGAGTAGGTGTGCTCCATGAGAACCTCCCATGGAGACTTGGAATGGTAACCAGAAGGAAAGGCTGGCATCTCTTTCCCCAAAATATGTGACTGCCAAGCTGCCAGAATTCAAAAGCTTGCCTCCTCTTTCTCCTAGAAAAGAGCTCTTGGAGAATCTAATGCATGCACCATAAAAGGTGGGACACTGACCCTGATGAGAGCCTGGACTTCAAGATTTTAAAGGTAGGAGGCTGTATGAAGTTGTCCACAGGGAAAGGTGAGGAGAAAGGGCAGCAATTAAAGCAGCCTCCATTTTTACCATTTTGACAGGAAAAGGTACCTGACCTTTTTCTCCCTGTGGTTCAAGTGGAGGGGAGTCATGCGCCATATTGAAAGGACTATGCTTAGGAAGGCTCCTTCAGTGCAAGGGACATTCTCTTGGGAATCAGAGCTGAGAGAAGGAAGTGATTAGAGATCATCCAGGGAGGGTTTCCTGTATGACAGGCAATATCTGGGTGAGAGGTCTCCACAGGAGAGTCTGAAAAGGAAATGAGTCCTGAATATTCATTGGAAGCCAAAGCTCCAAATACTTTGCCATCTGATGCGAAGAGCTAACTCATTAGAAAAGACCCTGAAGCTGGGAAAGAGTGAAGGCAGGAGAACGGGATGACAGAGGAAGAGATGGTTGAATGGCATCACCGACTCAATGGACAAGAGCTTGAGCAAGCTCCAGGAGATAGTGAAGGACAGGGAAGCCTGGCATGCTGCAGTCCATGGGGTTGCAAAGAATCAGACACGACTGAGCAACTGAACAACATGTGCCACACAGAAGTGCTGGCATTTCGCTATTGCCTCACAGAAGGCATCTGATACTCAAAGAGACTTTCAAAATAATAATAATAAAGGAGATTCTCAAACAGCACCAGGTATATAATAAGCCTTCATCTCTTTTCCTCCAGTCCCTCTTCCCAGTCTAGATCCTGCTGCAGGAATTTAAAGAGAAGGGTGAAAGTGAAAGTGAAGTCACTCAGCCGTGTCCAACTCTTTGCGACTTCATGGACTGTAGCCTGGACTGTATCCTATCAGGCTCCTCCGACCATGGGATTTTCCAGGCAAGAGTGCTGGATTGGATTGCGATTTCCTTCTCCAGGGGATCTTCCTGACCCAGGAATCGAACCCGGGTCTCCCTCATTGCAGGCAGATGCTTTACCGTCCGAGTCACCAGGGAAGCCACCAGAGTAGGGTTCAGTTCAGTTCAGTCGCTCAGTCGTGTCCGACTCTTTGCATCCCCATGAATCGCAGCACGCCAGGCCTCCCTGTCCATCACCAACCAGAGTAGGGTAGGAGGTATGAAAAGAAGTATATTTAACTGGCTTATTGGACTCAGTGGCTATAATGAAAGAGCTTTATATCCCCTTCTGCCACTGCCTTCAAACACACCTTCACATCTCCTTTTCCTTCCTATTGGTAACAACTCTGGCAGATATCCTGGCTTTCTGGCCTGTGATTCTTCTTTTCTCATACCATTAGCACTTTTTTTTTTTCTCCTTCCCATGTTATAAACTAAGAACAGGAAAGGCCTTTTGAAACATAGCACTTAAAGCTAGAAACCACAAAAGTATAGGTTTGTCTGTGCAAAAATGAAATATTTTACTAAATCAATAGCTTCATAAATTCAACTGAAAAACAAGCGAAAGGAATATTTGAAACATATACGACCTAGTAAACTCTTAGAAATCAATGGGGTTAGCCGTTCAGCAATCCCAGGTTCAATTAGTTCTGCTATTGTGTTACCCAGTAGTTATGTGATGGTGGGCAATTCACTTAACATCTCTGGGCTTCAGTTTCCTCTACTATGAAATGAGATTAATACCACTATCCATGGGTTCTGGGGAGGATTAAATAAAATAATTGATGTAAAGCTCTCAGCACAGTGTCGGACAAACAGTATGTATTCAAATAAATGTCAGCTTCATATCCTCATCACCATCATCAGTCTCCAAGTGTAAGTGAAAAAGTAGTAAAAATTAGTTTATAAGCATTTTTTCGCCTGTATCGCTATAGTTTTCCACATTGAGCATGTGATACTTTGGTAGGAAAAATACACAAACTATTTCAATTAAAATATAAGAATAAAGGCATTTGTGAGTCTCTGCCAACTTTACAAAGTTGAGAAAGCTGCATGTTTCTCACTTAGGCTACAGAAGATCATCCTGCTTAGTTTGTTACATGTAATGTCCCTACAAGTTACTGAATAGGCAAAATGATTCTCTTCCAACATAGGCAAGAACCATCTGGTCATTCACTGACAGAAGTAAATATCTGAGCACGAATTATGTTTCCACTGGTCAGTATATATACACACAAGACATGTGAAAGGCATAAAAGCTTTAAAACACATTCACAAGACGAGAATGAAACATTTTGTGTCACGGCTTTATGCCATATTGTCACGTCAGGTTGTACTTGTTTATCATATCACTTCATTTAGTCTAATAAAAAATTACTCCCAGGACTCAGTTTCCTTTACTGGCATCGCCATTCATTCTGGGCACAATTTTATAAAAATGAGGCGAATGGAAAGATACTGATGTCATTGTAAGATGAAGCAAAACCACATGAGAGGCCCTGGCTCTGGTGCTCATTTAGATCCCATAGAAGTAAGAGGGAAGAAGTTTGGGGACGTATGTGTCACAGTATTTGAAATGGCTGCCCTCCACAAACAAGCCCAATTTACAAGAGAAGAACATATAAGGTAGAAGGGGGGTTCAGTTTTTAAACTACATTACTAAGCACACATTTGCTTCTAAACTTTAAAGCAGTGCTGAATTGCATTTGGACAGAGTTACAGCATTGCTTTAAACACACACGCACACCCAGACGCACACACACCATGGAGGTAATTCAGTTACTCCTGCTGCACAGATGTGCACAAGAATGCTCTAAGTGATTAAGATAGGGCTTTAAAGTTAGCTAATTAGAAACATATCTCTTTCTGTGATCAACACTGATAGTAACTCTGAGTTCTGATTGGTGGAAATGTAAGTTTAAATTTAGATTTAAAACGTAAGATGCACGGATAACCCTTGGACCTGCTTTTGTGTTGAACTGTCTTAGAACGAGGGGCTTTAGTATCTAAATGCCTTCGATCAAGGCTAACAGTTTAAAAAAGATAATTCTGCTCATCTGATATTATTAAACTGAGATTCCCATAAATAGCATTTGTTTTTTTCTTGGAAGGAAGGATAACAAAATTAATGTGTGTTATATTTTAAATCCTATCTTGACAGAAAGAAATTGTTACCATTGTAACAAAAACCACACCACTCTACTCTGATTATTGGGGTGATCCTTTTTTAAAAAGCCATAGGGTCATTGAGAGAGTAAAATACAATAATCAATAGGAAACTTCAGCATAGTGCTTGGCACAAGCAGTTCTTAATAAAGTTTCAGTTTTGCAGAAATGAAGGTGATTGTTAGAGAAAGTGAACCTAGAGAGTTATAAGTATGTGCCTATTTATAGCTTCAAGTTATATTTTCTATACTGGACTTAAATATCAACCTCTGAGTGTCCATGTCACGCTAGAAAAAGCATTTCTGCCATCGGAAATTTTAATGTTACAATTGTATGAAAAGTCCCAAAGGTCAAATGAAGCTGCTTCCCAATGGCCTCACACCCCTGACCAAAGTCACATCCACAGAGGACACAAGGTCACTCCCAATCTCCCAGGGCCATATTGAGAAGATCTTGCCTCCATGGATGAGCAGAGCAATCCAAGTTCCCTAGTTGACTAAAGAATGGACCAACATCTAACAAACGTTATCGTCTATGACATGTGTCACCCTTTTACTGGAAAACAATATGGATATTCTCATTGAAAGAGACATAGTTGATCATTTCTACCTGCTAGCATTAAAGAGAAGGAAATGGCAACCCACTCCAGTATTCTTGCCCAGAGAATCCCATGGACGGAGGAGCCTGGTGGGCTACAGTCCACGGTGTCGCAGAGTCGGACACGACTGAGCGACTTCACTTCAGCATTAAAGAAGCTGCTGGTGTTGACAGCACAGGCACTTATGTGCAAAACTACAAACTTTTCCAATTGTTTTATACATATTGTGTTCACAACTGCAGAGAGGATGACCACAATGTCAGTTAAATTTTCCTCTCACTGCAGTGTCATACACGTACTAGAAACAGGGCTGGGAGAGGAGGTAGGGTACGTATGTTAAAATTCTTCAGCAGGAGGGGGAGTTTAGCAAGGCACTTTTAGAAGCAAATTGTCTCTGCCTCAAATTTCAGGGTCATCACCTAATAGGTAAGTCATTCATGGCCAATAAAATAACCTAACTGAGCTACTGGTTTTTCACTTATTAAATGGGAACAAGTTCCTATGGTTGTCTCAAGGATCAGCTGAAATGGTATATGTTGAACTGATGTACAGCAGAGACTGTTTATACCAACAAATCCATTTCACACTCAGACTACAGGTTCTAGAAATAAAACACACCTGTGTAGCCTAATAAGCTAGCTGTTGATGTCCTGGGTGTCATTATTTGAGCAGGTCTGCCACAAAAGCTCTAGAACTGGTTGATGAATTCAGCTATTTCCTTACATTTACATCTGTTCAAAATAGCTGCCACTGAATTCCACACCTTGCACTAGGGCTATCAACGGCATTAGTGGTCTGAAAATTCCCAGACACTTGAGTAGTGAGAAGGGCAAGCTAAGATGATAACAGCTTGCCATTCCCCATCACCTCGTCTGATTTTTCCATTATTTCTGATTGATGTAACTGCATAAAGCACTCAGAAAACCATGAGATACAGGAAAAACACGTTTGAGGAATATGTTTCAAGTTGGGTGTTAAATGTAGATACGAGAAACTGGTCATTAGAAACATCGAAGCAAACCCTCAGGGAGGGGAAGTAATGAACAGGAAAGAACCTCATATCTAGACACTAACATCAAAATTTTCATTAAGAATGCTTTCCCTTCTTCCACGTCCTCTTAGTCAAAATGTTATGTAGACATAGCTTATACTCAAGTACTGAATAGTTTTCCAATAGGTAAGCACATATTAACTTCCTATTGTGTTAATGTCCACGTTCAACTAGAGGCTATTTTTGCCATACTTCATAGAAAGCAAAGGAAAAATGTTGGAAACATTGCTTCGTTGGACACAATTTGTGACAATTCCTTTTATTGACGTTTTTATTTAACGGTATAAGGTTACATAGGTAAACTACCAAAGCAACTACATATTACTGTGAGATAACATTGTGATTTTACTGAATACTCTCTGTAAAAATATAAAATGTTCATTAATTTTTTCAAAACGACAGGATTATGAGAATGAGTTGGGTGAAAAGGTGTCTACAGTAGACTTCAGAGTATACCCACAGAAACAGACATTCTTATACAACAATAAAATCTATTCGTGATGCCTTTTCTAGAGAACTTTTCTATAACTAGTAAAACTTGATGGACTTGATGGAACAATTCCTTTTAAGTTTAAATCATGGGGAGAGAGTCTGGATAATCTGCAAGACATAAATAATGTGTCACACATCTCCTAATCACCATTTATTAACCTAGTGACCCTGAATGGGCTTCAGGGAGTCCTTGAACCCCCTGTAATTATATGGATGATTGTGTGTGTGTATGTGTGTGTACTTATTTGCATTTTTCTAAAGAAAGAGCCCATAAATTTCATCTGACTTCTAAAGGGATTTATGACACCCCCATAAGGTTGAGAAGAAGTTATTCATTCCATAAATATATTTTCTATGACTACTCTTAGTTAGGCACTATGCTAAGCTTGGGAGCACATGGAAGACATAGTGCTTGATCTTGGCATTTTAGAGTCTAGCAATTGATTTGAATATGGGAGGTGGGATGGAATCATTAATCTCAAAACTCCGCTAATTATTCTTCTCTACTAATCCAACCCATCTAATCTTCTCCATATCTCACAATCTCCTTGAGACAAAGTCTTCTCTATATAATCCATAGTTTTTTAAAATTGAAGAATAGTTGCTTTATGATATTATGTTTCAGGTGTACAACATAGTGATTTAGTATTTTTTATAGATAATTATGGAGAAGGCAATGGCACCCCACTCCAGTACTCTTGCCTGGAAAATTCCATGGATGGAGGAGCCTGGTGGGCTGCAGTCCATGGGGTTGCTAAGAGTCAGACACGACTGAGCGACTTCACTTTCACGCATTGGAGAAGGAAATGGCGACCCACTCCAGTGTTCTTGCCTGGAGAATCCCAGAGACGGGGGAGCCTGGTGGGTTGCTGTCCATGGGGTCGCACAGAGTCGGACACGACTGGGGCGACTTAGCAGCAGCAGCAGCATAGATAATTATAGTTAAAAATTATTATGAGATAATGGTTATAGTTTCCTGTGCTGTACAATATATATCCCTGTTGTTAATCTATTTTATACATAGTAGTCTGTGTTTTTTAATCCCTTATCCCTCCCTTGACCCTCCCTGCTTTAGTGTAACAGTTATCTGTAGATGTTTTTGATGACAGTCATTCTGACAGGTGTGAGTTGATATCTCATTGTTGTTTTGATTTGCATTTCTCTAATACTTAGCAGTGTTGAACATCTTTTCATGTGCCTGTTGGCCATCTGTTTATCTTCTCTGGAAAAATGTCTATTCAGATCTCTTGTCCATTTTGGAGTGGGTTGCTTGTTTTCTTGATTTTGAGTTGTACAGACTGTTTGTATACAGTGGATATTAATTCCTTGTTGTCCATATCATTTACAAATATTTTCTCCCATTCAGTAGGTTGTCTTTTCATTTTGTTGATGGTTTCCTTTGCTGTGTAAAAGGCTTTAAGTTTAATTAGGGCCCACTTCTTTTTTTTTTTTACTTTATTTTACTTTACAATACTGTATTGGAGGGCCCACTTCTATATATTTGCTTTTATTTCTTTTGCCTTAGGAGATGGATCCAAAGAAATACTGTTAAATTTATTATCTCTTCTAGGAGTTTTAAGGTTTCAGGTCTTACATTTAGATCTTTAATCCATTTTGAATTTATTTTTGCATATGGTGTTAGGGACTATTCTAATTTCATTATTTTACATATAGCTTTGCAGTTTTCCCAAACAACTTATTGAAGACTATCTTTTCTCCACTGTATATTCTTGCCTCTTCTGTGTAGATTAATGGACCATAGGTGCATGGGTTTACTTCTGGCCTCTCTATAGATCTCTGTGTCTGCTTTTGTGCCAGTTACATGCCATTTTGATTATTATAGCTTTGTAGTATAGTCTGAAGTCAGAAAGCATGATACCTCCAGCTTTGTTCTTGATAATCTCAAGATTGCTTTGACCATTTGAGGTACTTTGTGGGCCCATATGAATTTTAGGATTATTTGTTCTAGCTGTGTGGAGAATGTCATGAGTATTTGATAGGGATTGCATTAAATTTGTAGATTTTTTGGGGGGAGTGGGATAGTATGGCCATTTAGACAATAATAATTCTTCCAATCCAAAAGTACGGGGAATCTTTTCATTTCTTTATATCATATTCAATTTCCTTCAATATTTTATAGTTTTTGGAGCATAGGTCTTCTAAATTCTTGGTTAAGTTTAAGATATTTTATTCTTTCTGATGAAATTAAATTTTTTTTTTATTTTCTCTTTCTCATAGTTCATTATTAGTGTGTAGAAAAGTGACAGATATCTGTATATTAATCTTGTATTCAGCAGCTTTACTGAAATCATTTAATAGTTCTAATAGCTTTTTGATGGAATCTTTAGGGTTTTCTATATATAGTACTATATCACCTGCCCTGGTGGCTCAGATGGTAAAGAATCTGCCTGTAATGTGAGAGACCTGGTTTTGAACCCTGGGTCAGGAAGATCCCTTGAGAAGGGAATGGTTATGCACTCCAGTATTCTTACTTGGAGAATTCCATGGACAGAGGAGGCTGGCAGGGAGTCCATGGGTTGCAAAGAGTCAGACAGGACTTTGGGGTTTTCTATATATAGTATTGTATCACTTGCAAAGAGGGAAAGATTTACCTCTTCCCTTCCAATCTGGATGCTTTTATTTACTTTTCTTGTCTGACTGCTGTGGCTAGGACTTTCAATATTACATTAAATAGAAGTGATAAGAGTGGGCATCCTTGTCCTAAATTTAGAGGGAAAGCTTTCAGTTTTTCATTGTTGAATATGATGTTAGCTCTGTTTGTTACAAATGGCCTTTATTATTGTGATATATGTTCCTTCTATACCAACGTTTATGAGAGGTGTTATTCTGAATGCATGTTGAAAATTATCAGATGCTTTTTCTGCATCTTTTGAGATGATTTCTCTTTTGTTAATGTAGTTTATCACATTGATTGCTTTGTGAAGAGAATCATTATTGCATCCCTGGGATAAATCCCACTTGATCATGTTATATGATTCTTTTTACATATTGTTGGATTTGGTTTGCTAATATTTTCTTGAGGATTTGTGCACTGGTATTCATCAAAAATACTGGCCTGCAATATTCTTTTCTTGTAGTGTCTTTGTCTGATTTGGGTATCAGGGTAATTGTGTCCTCATATAATAAATTTGGTAGTGTTTCATCCTCTTCAATTTTTCGGAATTAAGGAGTACAGGTATTGGCTTTTCCTTATATTATATTATTATTATTTTTAACACCTACTTAACTTAGAACCGCACTCTTCCAAATCCCTATCTCTTTCACGTATAGCTTGCTTCAAAGTGGTTAACAAACAATATAAATAAATATTGCTGATATTTTCGGCAGAGCAAGCAATAAAGCAATTGTTTAAACAGCAACAGAGTTCCAGAAAAACATCTATTTCTGCTTTACTGACTATGCCAAGGCCATTGACTGTGTGGGTCACAATAAACTGTGGAAAATTCTGAAAGAGTTGGGAATAACAGACTACCTGACCAGCCTCTTGAGAAACCTATATGCAGGTCAGAAAGCAACAGCTAGAACTAGACATGGAACAACAGACTGGTTCCAAACAGGAAAAGGAGTACATCAAGGCTGTATATTGTCACCCTGCTTATTTAACTTCTATGCAGAGTATATCATGAGAAACGCTGGGCTGGAAGAAGCAAAGCTGGAATCAAGATTGCCGGGAGAAATAGCAATAACCTCAGATATGCAGATGACACCACCCTTATGGCAGAAAGTGAAGAGGAACTAAAAAGCCTCTTGATGAAAGTGAAAGAGGAGAGTGAAAAAGTTGGCTTAAAGCTCAACATTCAGAAAACGAAGATCATGGCATCCAATCCCATCACTTCATGGCAAATAGATGGGGAAACAGTGGAAACAGTGTCGGACTTTATTTTTTTGGGCTCCAAAATCACTGCAGATGGTGACTGCAGCCATGAAATTAAAAGATGCTTACTCCTTGGAAGGAAAGTTATGACCAACCTAGATAGCATATTCAAAAGCAGAGACATTACTTTGCCAACAAAGGTCTGTCTAGTCAAGGCTATGGTTTTTCCAGTGGTCATGTATGGATGTGAGAGTTGGACTGTGAAGAAGGCTGAGCACCGAAGAATTGATGCATTTGAACTGTGGTGTTGGAGAAGACTCTTGAGAGTCCTTGGACTGCAAGGAGATCCAACCAGCCCATTCTGAAGATCAACCCTGGGAATTCTTTGGAGGGAATGATGCTAAAGCTGGAACTCCAGTACTTTGGCCACCTCATGGGAAGAGTTGACTCACTGGAAAAGACTCTGATGCTGGGAGGGACTGGGGGCAGGAGGAGAAGGGGATGACACAGGATGAGATGGCTAGTTGGCATCACCAACTCGATGGACGTGAGTTTGAGTGAACTCTGGGAGACGGTGATGGACAGGGAGGCCTGGTGTGCTGTGATTCATGGGGTTGCAAAGAGTCGGACACAACTGAGTGACTGAACTGAACTGAAACATTTATAATAAAATTTTATTATAAACATTTATTTTATTTATAATAAAAGTTTATGATAAATGTTTATATATAAACAATTTTTAATGCATCTCTTAGGGATGAAAGTGAAAGTGAAGTAGCTCAGTCGTGTCCGACTTTTTGTGACCCCATGGACTGTAGCCTACCAGGCTCCTTCCTCCATGGGATTCTCCAGCCAAGAGTACTGGAGTGGGTTGCCATTTCCTTCTCCAGGGGATCTTCCCAACCCAGGGATCAAACCCAGGTCTCCAGCATTGCAGGCAGATGCTTTAACCTCTGAGCCAGCCCCCTTAAAATGCCTTGAAGAATTTTAGGACATGGGGATGTTTTTTTGCTGCAAATCCATTTTCTATCTGTATAACTTCTGGCACTACTAACTCCAAGGTCATTAAGGTAGCCACGTTCCCCATCTCCTGTGATGATGAACGAGGCATTATATTTATTTATATTTAGCTTTTCCTTATATTTAGCTTTTCCTTATATGTTTGGTAGAATTGTGAAGCCATCCAATCTTGGACTTTTTTCTTTTGGAAATTTATTAAATTAAAAGTTCAATTTCACTACTAGTGATTGGACTATTTGAACTTTAAGTTTCTTCTTGATTCAGTCTTGGCATTTCATGTTTCTAGAAATCTGTCCATTTCTTCCAAATTTGTCCAAATTGGTTGTCCAATTTGTTGGCATGCAACTGTTCAGAGTATTCTTTTTTATTTCTTATTTTCCTTATTTGGGTCCTCTCTCTTCTTCTTGGTGAGTCTGGCTAAGTTTATCAATTTTGTTTCTTTCTTTTAAAAAAATCAACTCCTTGTTTTATTGATCTTTTCTATTGTATTTTTGGCCTCTATTTTAGTTATTTCCTCTCTGATCTTTATTATTTCCTTTCTTCTGTTGACTTTGGGCTTTGTTCTTTTCTTTAGTTATATACTAATGTTCTTTTTAGTTTTTCTGTATCTATTGTAGGTTTTTGATTTGTAGTTACCATAGAGTTCATATATATTGATCAACATATACATTTTAAACTGGTAGTCATTTAAGTTCAAATACATTATTAAAGATCTATATCTTTTACTCCCTTTTTCCATGCTGTGCACTTGATATCATATTTTACATACTAGTGTTAATCCCTTACCTGTTTATTGCAGTTATAGTTGCTTTTATAACGTTTTGTCTTTTAATCTTTGTACTGACTTAAGTGGTTGATCCTCAGTCTGACTATATATTTGCCTTTTCTGATGGTATTTCCCTTTCCTATAGAGTCTTCCTTCTTTTTCACTTAGACAAGACTTTTTATCATGTCTTTTAGGGTAGGTTTAGTATTAGGAACTGTTCATTTTTGCTTGTCTGAAAGGTTCTTGATCTCTTCTTCAATTTTAAATAATAATCCTTTTAGGTAGAGTACAGTAGGTTGCAGGTTTTTCCCTTTCAGTACTTTGAAAATATCATGTCACTCCTTTCTGACCTGCAGTTTCTACAGAGAAATCAACTCAGAGGTTTATGGGGATTCTGTTGTATGTTCATTTTGTTTTTCTTTTGCTGCTTTTAAAAGTCTCTCTTTAATTTTTACTATTTTAATTATAAGTCTTGGTGCAAATGTTTGGATTCATCTTGTTTGGAAGGTTCTGGGATTTCTGTATCTGGATATTTGCTTCCTTCTTAGGTTTAGGAAGTTTTCAACCATAATTTCCTCCAATAAATTTTCAATTCTCTTCTCTCTCTCTTCTCCTTCTAAAATCCCTAAAAAGTATATGATGACATGTTTATTTTTTTTCCCCATAGATTTCTTAAGTTGTTTTCATTTAAAAAATTTGTTTTTGCTATTCTGATTGGGTGACTTCCATTTTTCTATCTTCCAGATCACTCACGTGTTCTTCTGTCTAACTTAGTCTGCTATTCAATACCTCTAGCATGCTTTTTATTTCAGTTATATTGAATTCTTTATTTCTGACTGGGTGTCTTTTATATTTTATAATTCCCTATTGAAATTTTCACTGTTTATCTATTTAGTTAACATTTTTATTAACAATGTTTTGAAGTCTTACTACGGTATATTGTTTATATCTGTTTCATTAATTTTTCAGATTTTTTTTCTTGTTCTTCAAATCGACAGCAGTTTCCCTGATTTTTCATTTTGCTTAACTTTCTCTGACTCTGAATTCAGGTGAAACAGTTATCTACTGTGGTCTTCAAGGGGTGTTGCTATGTGAGAGCGTCCCTATGTAGATTGCATGTGTCCAATGCCTTTGACGGGAGAGCTGGATTTAATGTGGATGTCACATACCTTTCCTCAAGGTATGCTGGCAGCTATCATCTTTGTGGGGGTGGAGGCTGGAGGTGCAGGGGCTAGAGCTGGAGCTGGGTGTGAGGTGGGACTTCCCCTCTGCTCAGTGGCCCCCGATGCCCTACTGGGGATGGGATCTGGTCCCTTATAGCTGGAGCTAAAGCCCTCAGGGTTGGGCTCTGGTTGGTTCTGTCCCCTTTAAGTGGAAGCTTTCTCCTCTCCCAGAAGCAGGAATCTTGCCCCAGAGGAGATGGAGTGTTGAAGGAAGGGAGGTTAATACAGACTCTTGGCTCCTGTCCACTACAGACAAAGGTCCAAGCTGTCCCTCATGTACTGTCTGTGCCTGTAACTGTTTCCCTTGCTTTGCTCAAATACCGCCTGTGGCGCAAGTCTCCTTTGTCCCTCACGGCTGATAACTGCTGTTAGCTTCTGCCACCTCTGCTTTGCTGTGGAGCCTCACAGTAGGCGGGCGGGGCTTGTGTGGACTCTCTCAGCATACACGGGGCATGAGCTGTGGCGGAGTGACTTCTGGTGTGCTGCCCGAGCAAACACTCTTGCCTCGGACCAGGACCCTTTCTGTGTTCCACAGATAGGCTTTCTCTCCAGTCTTTGCCGCCCTAGGCCCCATCCATGCTGCCAGGTGGAGTGAGCAGGACTGGAGTGTTCCCTCGCCTGGGGAACTCGGCAACCACAATAGCTGTGCTCCCACCGCACTGTCCACCCTGTGTCCTCTCCCTGCTCTCTCCTGGGGAGCAAAGTCCAGGTTTCCTGCAGCCCCCTGTTATTCCCAGACAGCTTCCAACCAGACAAGGAGGTTCATCTCCGCGTGTAAGACCCCAGAACTGGGGTGTCCAGTCTGCTCACTCCCCAGGGCGGGTCTCTGCTCTTTTCCCCTGAGTCCCCTTTCCAGGGTCATAAGTCTTAACCCAACCACTTTTCTTCCCTTTTCATCCAATTATGTATGGATAATTTCTTCCAGTTTCCATTTAGTTTTCAGCCATGATTTTTCCACACATAGATCTATTTTTGATGTGTTCATGGGAGGGAGGTGAGATCCATATCCTCCTAGTCCGCCATCTTGATCAATCCTCCCATGTAATCTATATTGAACATCATCACCACACCTTTGCTGACATTGCTCAATCAAACCAAGGTTCCCTTCTATTCTTATCCTAAAAGCTTCAGTTCAAGACCCACCTTCAAAGTGCCTTCTCTGAGACGCCTGAATATTAATGACTATGCATGTTCTTGCTTTCACATACCTTTATTTTTCATTCTCAACTTAAAAAGCAAGCCCCAGAAAACAGGAGTCACATCTCATAGATAATATTTTTGTATGTGCTCCTGCCTAGTTGGGTCCACCCTACCTGCCAGTTTGTTTCCTGCTGGAGAAGATGAACAGATTTTAGAATGTCTCTCTGACCTAGATCAAAACAGAAGCAGGAGGTCTTCTTAGAAGGCAATACGATTAAAAAAAGACGTTGACAAAGCAGAGTAAAAGAAATGACAAGGGAAGAGTCAGTGAAAGAATGTGTTCCCAGAGAGATGGGAAGAAAAGTGTGGTTGGAAGGACACCAAAGGTTCTGGCTCTCCGTGGAGGGTGATTCCAGAAGCACCACAGAGCCCTAGGAGGATCCTCAGACCTTGGGAGGTAAGCACAGTGCTTTTACTAATTGCAGTCAGAAGAGAATCCTCACAGAACTTATTCATTCCTGGGAGCAAAGCTGTAGCCAAGCTAAGTAGGAGACTCATCTTTCTGCAGCATGAATATTAGTGGGAGAAGGAGCCTGCTCAGACTCATAAAACGCACCCACTCCTGTTCATTCCAGTGGGAATGAATGCTACTGCCAGACAAAGCTCATAAGGCTGTGGATCTTACTGTGGTTGCATAGCGGAAGTTTTAAAATACTAGAGAGTTTTAAAATACTAGGAATGTCTCAGACCCATCCCCAGAGACTTTGATTCAACTGATCTGGGTGGGAGCCTGGGCTCTGGTATTTGTTCATATCAGGTGATTCTAATGTGCCACCAGAGTTGAGAACTGTTAAAAATTGCCACCTCGGAAAAAAATTCAAGGACTTTGTGGGGGTGGGGGAGAGGGTGTGGTGGGAGGGTATGGATGCCTGGTGTTTTATCTCTTAAAACAGAAGGTTATAAACCTAGAAGAGAAAATAGGACGTAAGGCATAAACTGGTGACTACATGGACAGTTCTGAGAGTTGGTTTTATAAATGCCAACGAAGGGAAGAATACATCAGAAAAAGTGTTTTTCATGAAGCCAGGAAAGAATATCTCTAATTTGCCAGTATCATCAAAAAGACTCTAAGCTAAATTTTGGAAGGAAGAAAGGGAGAAAAACACTCAGACACAGTTGTAAAATCTGAAACCATGGGGGATAAAACAAAGCAGCAAGTGGTAAAAATGCCCAGAAAGTTTCAGGGAAAAATTAAAGGGAAACCAACTAGAATAAAAATGTTGAGCCTAAGGGGTCTGTACACCCATGCACAAAGTTTGAATGAGAGAGTGATTTAACTTGGAATTGTTATGTAATAAGGTGTGCCCTTAAGGGCTATGTGTGTCCTCAGTTGCTTAGTCATGTCTGACTCTTTGTGACCCCATGGACTGTAGCCTGCCAGGCTCCTCTGTCAATGGGACTGCAAGAATAGTGGAGTGGGTTGCCATTTCCTCCTCCAGGGAATCTTTCTGACCAAGAGATTGAACTCATATCTCCTGCATTCGCAGCAGATTCTTTATTGCTGAGCCATTGGGACTGATTAAACATGCCCGGTCTGGAATATGAGAATTCTAGGTTCAAATCCCGGCCTTATCACTTGTTAGCAAAGTAGCCTTGGGCAAGTTTCTTCACTTTCCCAAGCCTCAGCTTCTTCATAGGTAAAATAGAGAGATTTACACTATACCACAGGAATTACTGTTAGCTTAATATATGAACTCACAGATGTTAATAATCTAGCAGTGAATGTGGCACATAGTAATCATTTAATAAATACTAGTTTTTTTTAGTAAAAGTGCTGTTGTTAAGAGTAAACCCTAGCCAACGGGAAAACTTTGTCCACAGGAAAAAGGATGTATTCAAAGGAGAGGGCTATGTAGATCACAAAGATCACGTAGGTTGTAGACCCAAGAGTGGAAGTGTTTCAGAGAAAAGAGAGAAAATGATGAGGATTTTTTTTTTTTTAAATAAGTGCACTCCAAACTGCCACAGGTCAGGTAGAGGATATGGTTTGGTAACAGAGATTACAAAAGGGGCACAGAAGTAAATATATAGTTGTAGTGAGGGACTTCAACCATGAGGACACCATCTGGAAGTCTTACTTGGCAAACACACAACACTGGATACATTCTTGACTTACTTTGCTAAGAGTTTAAGCTCTGAGAAGGCAGATGAAGCAAGTAGGGAAACTACTTTTCTGGACTTAAATCAGACAAACTGAGATGGAGGGATGAGTTAGGGGATGTGGAAATGATCAGGAACTTGAAAGAAAGTGGCCACTAAGCATTGTGAAACACTTAACAACAGAGGAAAAAAATATGGAGACAATAGAATTTGGTAGAAGCTTAGGTTAGAGAAACATTCCTAAACCTGAGCGACCAGATAGGCATGATCCCATGGAAAAGACAACGTGGAAAGCCCAAAAGTATTCTGGATTATAAAATAATGGCTAATTCAAGAGAGACATAAAGGAAGGAAGAAAATGTCTGAAAGCAAGACAGCAGGGTATGATGGCAGCCATGTGGCTATAGAACAAAGGAAGAGCAAATCTTCACATAGCCAGGATTCTCACACAGTCACAGAGCCCACTGGTTTTCTGTTGCTTGTTCTCTATCCAAGAGGACAGAATCAGGGTGAATAGGTATAGTGAGGATGTAAAATTTTGTATCTTCCTGAGGTAAAATGTATTAACAAGCAGAGCCGTCAGCCCAAATGTACTAAGATACTGACCAATGATTTTTTAAACCTCTCAGTAAGTTAGAATCAAGTCCTAACTAGAGCTGTGCAACTCTGGCTCCAGGCTTTTGATTACACGCCCCTAGCAAGGCTGGGTGTTTCAACCACACGCACACACACCACAGCACAGCCCTCTCCCACCTTGCCTCCTGCTAGAAACTTCAGGGAGCTTGCTTCTGTGCTGCATCACGGAGCACTAAGCCTGCCACGGAAACAGTTAACTCTCTGATTTCCACTGGACTTCAGACAATTATTAGTGGCCTAATGGTTTAGTTGCTAAGTCTTGTTCAACTCTTGTGGCCTCGTGGACGGCAGCCCATGAAGCTCCTCTGTCCATGGGATTTTCCACACAAGATTACTGCAGTGAGTTGCCATTTCTTTCTCCAGGGGATCTTCCCAACCCAGGGATCAAACCTAGGTCTCCTGTATTGCAGGCAGTAACCAACTGAACCACCTGGGAAGCCTAAAAGGGCTTCACTTTTTTCAGTCAAGTTTGCCAGAGAATGAGAGGTATTGGTCTCTGGATCCCATCTTCCGTTCATTTTCTCAGAAAATTCTACTTGAAAATGGAAAAATATCTCATTGGTTTGACTGAAGTTATTGACACTTATTGTTCTCCACTCAAAGTGCTATCACAAAGCATGTTTCATTTTTAGTGGAATTCCATTTAAAATCAATGTAGTTCAGAGAATAGCTCTGTCTGCTTCAGCTGGTGTCTGAGCTATTGTTTTGTTCTGTTTTGTTGTTGTTTTAAGGAGAGGAGGAGTTGGGAACGACCAAGCTAGTGACAGCCTGAAACGAATACCCTTCTCTTGAGGTTTGATCTCTCAAGTGCTTTCCCCAGCGTTCACTGACCAGGAATTTCATCCATTCTGATGTATAACACAGCCATATCCTCTACTCATCTCTGAGAACAGATAACATGGCAGCCCTCAACAGAAATGGTTGTTCTTGAGCTCAAACATAACAAAAATATTCTACACTTCTTAAAAGCATGCATGAAACAGCTTTCATATCCTCATTCAACAGATTATATATCTTTAAAAAGCATTATGCTTTTAATCAGTGATAGAATTTAAATTGATAGAAAGGCCATAGTTATTTTATAATAGGAAACAATTACCTCTTAGTATCTATATGTCAAATGCAAAGAACATAATGGTTGTCAACTCACAAGGGAACTTAATTTAACACTTGACAGATGTTTAAAACTTTTGAGGCACATATCTGTCAAGCTTCAAAGAGGCCAAAAATGATGGTGTAAGTAAAAGAAAAGTTTAAACATTTTCTTCATTTCAACAGTTCTGGTTTATAATCTAGTTAAAAATATTCCTTTAAAAAAAATCACAGCAATTTAGTCAGTGTGTATTTATGCTGAAAATTCAGGTCCTTTTCCATCCATCTGAGAATTTGATGTAGTTTTGTTAAACAAAGCTGCAAAGAAACTGACATGTGAAGGCAAAGGGGACACCCTAAATCACCTAGCCCTTCCTTATTTCCCTGCATCCTTTTATTAAATTAATACCAGGAAATCAGAGCATGTAATTTCCTGGTTGGTGGAAATCCCTCTAACAAGAATATTTAGAGTTGATGTCTCCTTTAACTGGACTCCTTTTGTATTATATACAATGCAGAGGAAAATGCTATCATAACACTTCAATAGTTAAGTGACTTTATGAGAAAAATAGTTCCAAATGTTTCCTAAAATCTTCCAAACCGCACCAAAGAACATTATCGTAATATTATGTTTCCCCATTGCCTCCATTATTCAAGCCTGCCTCTCTTGAAATGATACTTGGATGAGAAACTTAGGTTTATGTAATGTATAAATTGTTTCAAAAAGAAAAGATTTGGCTGCATAATTATTATATATGTAGACATGCCAGATAATTTAATGTTTTCAAGAGTCTTTCTTTACTAATTGAGAAAACAGTCTAACACTTTTGGTGACTAGAGCTTTGGGGAAGAGCTTATTTTTGTGTCTCTAACCTGAACTACCCAAATAGACATTGTCTAATTCTACTAAATTAAGTACTAAACACAAACAAAAACATAATAAACAACTACATATTACATTTAAAAGTTATGTATATTTTTGGTATAGTACATGTAACATATACATTTATATCTTTTATCAAAGTAACATAACAATACATTTCAGTGAGTCAGCATCAAAAAGAACTTAATGGCAGGTTCAGCCCTAATTGTAAGCATGCCCAACTTCAGGAAGTTTTGCAATAGGTTTTTGGGGGGAGTGGGTAATTAATTATAGGTGTACTCATGTTCAGTCATTCAGTCGTGTCTTTCTCTTTGTGACCCGAAAGACTGTAACCCACCAGGCTCCTCTGTCCATGGGATTCTCTAGGCAAAAGTACTGGAGTGGGTTGCCATTTCCTCCTCTGGGGGTATTCCTGACCCAGGGATCGAACCTGCCCCTGCTGTGGCTCCTACATTGGCAGGCAGGTTCTTTACCACTGAGCCACCTAAGAAGCCCAATTACAGACAGTATGTTCAATCAATAGCCTCAAGGTAGAAACAGCCCAAATGCCCATCAATGGATAAACAAATGGTATATACACACCGACTATGGAATATTATTCAGCCATAAAAAGGAATGAAGTACTGACATGTGATGACAGGTGGATGGTCTCTGAAAAGCATTATGCTAAGAGTTCTAGCCAGACCAAAAAAAAAAAAAATCACCTATAGCATGATTCCATTTATATGAATAGATAAACCCACAGAGACAGAACATAGACTGCCGATTGCTAGGGGCTGAGAAGGAAGGAAGGAAGGATGTGGAGAAACTGTTTAAGGGATAAGGGCTTCTTACTTTCTTTTTTTAAAATTTTCATTGGAGGCTAATTATTTTACAGTATTGTGGTGGGTTTTGCCATACATTCACATGAATCAGCCATGGGTGTACATGTGTTCCTTATAGATCTGTTTTGAAGTGATAGAAATGTTTTGAAGCTAGATCGAAGTGACGGCTGTACAACAGAATATACTAAATGCCATTGCACTGTTTATTTCAAAAGAGTTAAAGTTATTTGAATTTTATCTCAATATTTCTTTGGACAAAATAGAAATGACAGATATTGACTATTTACCCATAAGGAGCTGTCCTTCAGTGCTGACTGGACCATGATAAGTGTGGACACTCTCTGTGCTGGGGTCCTCTCACCCTCCACTCAGAGCTGGCTTTGGAGCTGAGAGTTTAACAGGTCTGGGGGGTGGTGGGCTTCTCACATGGAGGGAGGGACCTGGTGGTGGCAACAAAGTATCATAGACGCCAGGAGGAGATGCTGAAGGCCGCAGGGGCAGGGACAGAAAACTAACAAATTACCCAAGGTCACTCTGTTCTGTTTAAACCTTGAAGAACATCCCTTCTTAAATTTTATGTACAGTCTGTCACGTTTCAGATAACCATCTTAAGATGTGATATAATACTCATCAATTCCTAAGAAACACAATTTTCTACGTTATTATCAAACCTTCTTAGACTTGTGTAATGCATTCAGACAAAAAGAGAAAAGGATTCTGGAATTCTGGCAATTTGGTAAAATGGATACAGAAAGCTCCTGATAACAACTTGATGGTTCAATTCTCATTACATCTTTCTGCAACACAACACTTCAATAGCTAGATGATTTTAGAAGAAAAATATTCCACTGCTTCCATTTCAGAGAGAGTATTGACTTGAAATTAGAAGCACTTGGTTCAGATCTCAACTTTGCCACTTACTATGTGACCCTTGGTCAAAAAATCAATCTCTCTGAGCCTCAGTTTCTGTATCATAAGAATGTTGATAATGCCTACATTTTTGTGAATTAAATTATAATGGCTATGCCTAAAGAATGGCAAGTGCTCAAGAAATGTTTTTTTTCTTAACCCCACCTGCTTCTTTCCCCAGTAAAAAAAATATTTATTCATTATCACTCATCGTGAATGTAATAAAAACTCAATAACCAAGAATAATTATTCTGTGATAATTATTGGTAATAATTATAGGAGTTTCTTCATTGTATTTTGAGACTTATTTCACGGCATTTAACATATACATATATAGAGAGAGGGTGGAGAGGGAGACAGATAATTAAAGGGCAAACAACTTGAAAATGTCATCAAAACAGTTTTGAATGAGTCAGTGAAGAGTCTAAGAGTTATTCCCCACAGTTATGGTGACACAGTGACACAATGGCAGATCCCATCACAGGGAGACATAGAGCATGTTATTCACAGTAGGTATTAGTTTCATATCTAATTCTATTTCTAAAATTTTTTTCTTTTTTAGTAGTTGAAAAGCAAGTATTAATACAACTCTCAATAACAAAAGAACATTTAAAAACACAAGATAAAGTGGTGGAGTGTCCTTTTAAACAATTTACCCAATACTGAGTACTTTCCAAAATAAGAAGCAACTGCAGTGTGCCCAAAATTATGTGCAGTGGAATACTGAGAGCCTTAGAAGGAGACGCCTTCTGCCTTGTCACTAAATGGCATAGCCAATTTTCTCTAAGATACTGGCTTTGCAAAGAGAAGTTCCATTTGCCTAATGAATGAACTATATTATTGGATTTTACCCTGAGATTTGCTGGGGGTGATCTTTCAACTCTGATCCACGATACATGCAATAAGAATTTAATAAGCCTAGACAAATGAGAGAAAGGTCTGACTTAGTGAAAACTCTGAATTGTAACATATTTAAAATATGATGTCATCATTCAGGTTCCCCATGTGTAAGATGAAGTGGCTGGAAGGATTCTTCTAGTACCAACCCTCAGTGATCCTGAGAATATAACATAAATGATTGAACATTGCTCCAAAGTGCCCCTGCCTCCACAAAAAGAAAGTGATGAAGGTCTGAAAGACTGTTTTGCTCATATTTATGTAATGTTGCGTATAGTGTTATACTGTCACCAAGACATTTGTAGAAATATAAAGACCGAGGTCTTGGCTAATTACAAATTACTATGATTCTTTCAGGCACCTCACCCTCTGGGCTAAGTCTATCCAGTCTCTCTCTTTCAAAGGGAGATTCAACGTCTACCTCCTGTTTGGCATGTAATTGAAGCTCAATAAATATGTGTTGAATTACAAATGAAGATTAAGTACAGTAATACATGTGGAAATTCTAAAGGAAATCAACCCTGAATATGCACTGGAAGGACTGATGCTGAATTGGAAGCTCCAATATTTTGGCCACCTGATGTGAAGAGCTGACTCATTGGAAAAGACCCTGATTCTGGGAAAGACTGAAGGCAAAAGGAGAAGTGGGAGACAGTGGATGAGATGGTTGGATAGCATCATTGACCCAATGGACATGAATCTGAGCAAACTCTAGGAGATAGTATGGGACAGGAAAGCCTGGAATGCTGCAGTCCCTGGGGTTGCAGAGTCAGACACGACTTAGCAACTGAACAACAACTAAAATAAATGTGGAATTGTCTTGTGGTCCATGAATACTCTTTTTCTTTTTTTTTCTCAGTATCAGCAAACTTCTATCTTCCTTCTCACACAGCTCAGTCACCACTTCCTCAGGGAAGCCTTCCTTGATTGTTCTCCCTATGACAAACCTCCAATTATGTACTCTGATGGCACCATATAGCTATTACTTGCAGCATGTGATTGCATTGAACTTTTCCTGTTTAGTTTCTGAGCTTACTTGATTACTGTCCCTCACTCTGTTAAACTCTCAGATCATCAGATAAGACCCTCATCTCACTTGGCTCCCTCCTGCATCCCTAGCGGGTAGCACAGTACCTGCCACTTTGTGGGCACACAACACATACTCTATTGAAGGAAGCAGGGAAAAAAAAAAAAAGAAAAAAATGTAAACTTTCCAAAAAAAAAAATTAATTAAGAGAATAGTCTTCCTGATCTCTGCTGTGTGGGTGGAGGTGGGAGGGTGGTGCAATGGCAACTATAGCAATCATCATAAAGCCTTGAGAAATTTATATGTTTTCTTGTGGACTTACCATACACACATTTTAAAATGGAAACTGTATAGGAAATTTAACATGCATTTTATCCCTCAATAGAAATTAAGTTTAAATTAAGCTCAAAATTAAGGGATAGTGTGTGGATTTTAAATTATTTTCTAAAGGAGTCTGAAGGAGTACAAGATGGAGAGAGAGAGAGTTTAAGTGATAGTAAACACACATATTAAAAAAACTTTTTTTACCAACTTTCTGTCAGAAAAATCATCCTTCGCCCTGGCATTGACTCTGGTGACCACACAATTGAGATTTTTATAAATTTGACACCTAATAGGGACCAGAGAAATTATTCAGTTTTACCCCTTCAATTTTCAGGTGGGAAGCCCAAAGCTAAAAAGTGCCTTTTCCAAAAGTATGTTCATGAAAATACAAGTTTCTTGAGATTTTTAACATATTCTATGAGAAAAAAAAAAAATCTGTATTTCAGATTGGAAGCACTAGATTAAATAAAGTTAGGTAGATTTCTTTACTCAAAGAGTTGTATATGCAAACATGCTTTGTGAACAACCACAGGAGATAAAAGTATGCCAGGTTGTCCCCCTCCTCCACTTAAATTTTTTTTTTCCTTTGGCAGGTGGAACCACAGTTCCTGACAAAGGAATGAACCCGCGTGCCCTGCGTTAGAAGCATGGAGTCTTAACCACTGGACTACCAGGGAGGCGTTTCATGAGACTGTATCTACATCTATACCTACAGATACAGACAGGATGCATTTTAGGTAACCTTGCTCTAGAAAATCTAACTCATGGATATGATTAAGTGAGCTCTGATTTTGTCAAGGTTGGGATTAGAACCATGTCTTCAGGCTCCTGGGCTTGGGAGCTTTCTACTATCATCACTCTGATAATCCCCCAAAAGAGTAAGAACAACCTTGAGCTTTCCTCCCAAACAAACAAATGTGGCAAACTATATTCTATGACAAGTGCTTTATTTTGTTCAATAATAGAAGATAAATATGTTTTCTGAGAAACAGTCACAAGTCCAATATGCCATTAGCTTATAGTCCCTGGCACAAGGTCTTTGATATCATTCCATAGAGTCACCATCTTTTTTCTGACATCTGAGTCACTCCTATTTTTAAGCGGAGGTTTATTGGGACCAGGAAGGCAAAGGGGCAACTGTGAACACTGTGCTACCCATTTCCAACACACTTACCAGCACTTTATTAGTTTTCTTAAGCTTCTTTCAAATGACATGGTTCCTTTTTAAAGGTGACCCAGTGGGCTGAAGGCTTAAAAGCTTGTACATTGGAAACCATGTGATGAAATGTCACTGAAGCTACTTGTACACTTCTGGAAAGCTATGGCTGCCTTCTGAGGACATAGCCTACATTAGGAAATATGTGCCTCTCTTGTCAGCATGGTAAAAAAGAGGGGACATATATTATTGATTACTAATAGTAAATATGGGATATGTAAATAATATGTCCCCTTTACTTCCATGGGCATTTTTTTCTTTAAATATTCCAGAAAAGTGAATGGAAGCTGACTTTTTGAGTATTTAAAAATGATTTTTAAACTTCAAAACAGGCTCAGTATTCAGTTTTAATTATATATTTTTAATAATATATAATTATATATACACAAACATGCAAGCCTATGAGTATGAGAGCAAAGGTAACTGTAACACTCAGAATACAACAAATCCTCATGGCTATTGTTTTAAAGAAACTGCCCAGTAATTGTTTGACTTTATTATCACTTCTTTCTCCTTAAGTTGACTCAAGCAGAGTCATTCTTCTGACAATGTTCATTTATTTCACCAGACTTACATATCTTTCTAAAAGAAGAAAATAATGTTTAAAACGTTTTTTTTTTCTGTTTGCCCTACTCTTAAAAAATATTCTTTAGTCTACTGTACACACTAAACGTATCTATGCTAACGAGCTATATATGTTACTAAGATCTTAAAATTTCATGGGTCTTCATAAAGATAAGAGGATCTTGCAGAAGACTATCAGAAAATCCGATAACTGGAACAAAAGAAAAGAAACAGAAAAATAGGATGAAACAAAATAAGAATTTATGAGGAAAGAAGCTGAAACAGGTCTAGGTCTTAAGTAAGCCTAGAAGCCCAAGAATAGAGACTGAAAAGAGAGACTTCAGAGAAAGACATCAGGAGAAAGGAAGAACTCTAACCAAAATATCAACACACCTGCCAATGACTCAAAGCTCCCCACCCAACTCAGAAAATGGCACATCTTTGCCCAGGAAGGCAGATTACCATGATTTTTCATTTTACATTGAAATAATTTCTCCTCCAAAATGTACTCCAGTTATGTTGATAACTGAAAATATGTGAGTATATTTCAGAGCTGTTCACACATTTCTTTCCATCATTCATTCCTTCATTTATATCTTTAAGGAAGATACTGTGCTAGACACTGTCATAGCCCTTGAGAAATGTACAGTCCTATTTACTAAATATGCTCAAAATTGCTAAATTGGTGGGGGCGGGGGGGAGGGCGTTGAGGCATTTTAACACATCACCAGAAGTCTGAATTCAAAACTAAATGTGAAGACTAGGCTGAGTAACAACCTAAGTCACAGTAAGTAATAAAGCTGATTTCCTGGGGTTTTTCCCAAACTATCTGTGAAAGAGATTTCTTAAAATGTCTTAAGAAATAACATCAGCCCTGATATAAGTGTAGTTTTGTGAGAGCACAGTTTGAAGAGCAACACTCGTCTGAATGAATAAAGACAAAAGTATTCAGTATATATCTGCCATATACTGATAGTCTGCAACACACTCTCAGAATTAAATTGTATAAGGTACAACCTTTGCTGTTAAGCAATTTATGTCCTTAAAAGGAAATAGAGTTAACCATTAGACAGACTTCAAACCCCACATTTGTTCTAAGTATTAGGAAATCTCATTAGTGTCTTTTTATTATTTATTTCTTTAGCTGTCCAGATCTTACTTGCAGCACGCAAGATCTTTGATCTTTGTTGAGGCACACAGACTCTTTAGTTGTAGCATGTGGGATCCAGCTCCCTGACCAGGGATTAAACCCGGTCCTCTGCATTGGGAGCGTGGAGCCTTAGCCACTGGACCACAAGGGTAGTTCCTCATTAGTATGTTATACCTGGCATTGTTCTGTGGACACAGTGATAAAGTGTGGTCTTGACTTCAAGGTGCCCATAGTCTCGTGAAGGAAAGGAAGTAAAAGGACAATTTCAGTGTTGTGTGCTGAGGATTAGGATCAGAGTGGATTGGGGGTATGCAGGAGACGATCAGGAGCCAGACTAGACGGGGCTTCTTTGAGGAACTTTGCAAGTGAGGGTGAGTCCCTGGAGGAGCACATGGCAAGCAGAAGAAAGAACCTGGGAAGGCGAGAGAAAGCAGAGAGACACAGAGAGAGAGCCAAGTTTGGGGAACTTGGTTCAGTAGGACAGAACTGTGGGGGAGGAATGGGGAGGTGGGTCTAGGGTGCTGGGAAACAAGAAAGATGAAAGATAATCACGAAGCCCCATATGCTCTGCCATGGAGACCAGCCTTTGTTTAGATGGCAAGAAGCTACAGACGATTTTGAATGGGAGTTGGGAGAAAAGATGCCTTTTGGTTGATGGGGTTTTTTTCCAGGGAGACTTTCAACAGTATAAATGACACTTTAGTTAAGGACAGTCAGGCTGGGTGGAGAAAACAAAGGAACAAAGGGCTAGGCTGCATCCAGGCCCTAGGACCAGTGCTCAGCAAAGAACAGGGGAGAGAAGTCAGCCCAGCTTGGAGCGGGACAGTGACTGATGAGAAAGAAGTGACATGAGAGGATAGATTGTGGAGGGCCTTGAGGGCAGATGTGCTAAGGAGCTCAAATGTTACACCATGGGTCTATTAAGAGATGGCTAGAACCCGGTGGAACAGAATGTAGCATCATTTACGGCAAAAACGGAAGCAAACGGTGGTGAGGAAAGCATAGATGAAGAGAGGTTGGTCTTAGAAAGAACATGAAGAGCTCAGTTTTGGTCTTGTCTCCTGGATTCCTCATCCCACCTCCTAAGACACAAAGTCTTGTAAAGGGAACTGTAACCTATCATCTCCTTTTGGTGTGTTTTTTCCTGCCCTGCCCAAATGTAGAGCAAGTGACCTGTCCACAGGAAGACCTATTCAAAACACCACAGGGTTTCATAAAGAATGGCTCTACAACCACTAACTTGGGCCAAGAGCTTCCAGACACAGTCAACATGAGCTAAGCCTTTTCAGGTCACCTGAGGAAAGCATCTATTGCTCTCCTCCCCCACCTGTTTTTTTCCCCCTTAATAGAAAACACTTGAATATCACATACATTCATTTTTTAAATGACCACAGTTTGGAATGGTTAGTTTTCATTTAGAATAGAGTCTTTGTTTCTGGAGGAAGGCATGGCAACCCACTCCAGTCTTCTAGCCTGGAGAATCCCATGGACAGAAGCTGGGCGGGCTATGGTCCAGGGGTCACAAAGAGTCGGACATAAATGAAAGCGATTTAGCACAGCAGCACACAGAGTTTGTGAAGTATGTGAATATGTATGTGTGCAAACATATATTTTTTCAACCAAGTACAAGATGGGACCATTTTCACTAGAAAATACACAATAAACAGATCCCTTTTAAAAGTAGCCTGGCTCTGATGGCAAGGTAAAATTCTTAGGTCAGCATCTTTTCAGTGTCACTTTCTAGCTAACTGACCCACAGTCCTATAAGTCATCTACTGTATTATCAGTTAACAGTGAAGCGAATCATTCGATAGAAGTTTCTTAAAAACTAATTGAACCTGCCTTTATTTTTGTAGATGGTATAAAGGTACAAAGCCACATTTATGTAATTGTATCTGAAATTTTACTGCTTTAAGACAAAGGACAATGTCTACGAAAACCTTTTAGTGCATGCTACCTGTCAAATCTGGAAACAGAGCCCCACAATCCTATCAGTCTTGCTGGAGGAGTGACATTTGCTAAATTATGGCAGGAGATGGGTTTTTTCAATTTGTTTTCTTTTTGGCTACTTAGACCAAAAGAAAGGTGTACACTTTATTTTTGATCCCATTATTTCACATGAGCCCAGACAGAACATCAAAGACAAGATATGCAGGTTTAACCATTAGCACCACCATAATCCAAAGTTGAAAATCTCTTCCAGATAGTTACCTCACTTTGAAACAGAACACACTGTGGTGTTCACAGTCAACAATACTCTCTACTGTCTTATAATTTTAACTGGGCTTAAAAAGAAAAAAGTATCCAAGATATGTGACTTTGCCCTGCAGTCTCAAGCATCAGTTTGGAGGGCAATCTAATATTATTAAAATAAAATGCAATTCACATACACTATTTTTTTTTTTAGTTGGCTCAGCCGTCCATCTCAATTTCATGAAAAGGAGGAAAGTGAATCAAATGCAGTTGCAAATCGTATTTGAGTCGGGCAATGCTTCTCCACATCTGAAGTCTATTGAAAGCTCATGAGTAAGAACTTGGGGAACAAATCCTTTCTGTTCAAAAGATGTGTCAGTGGAGAAATTCCCAGAAAATAGCACACAATTCATCAGAAATCACGCATTTCTTTTCCAAGTCAGATAATAAAAGAAAGTTGCAGTGTTGAAGTCTTTCCAAGGGGAAGAAATAAAAGTATGCAAAATAATTCATAAATATTTTGCATTAGAACATATATCATAAGCAGTGGAGACATAAAAATATTTAACAACTAAATAGCCTGGGTATCAGTCATCAGATTTAACAGTGGCAAAGCAGCTGGTACAGATGTATTGGTATAGAGCCCCGGTGTCAAAAGTGTCCAAAATGGGTAGATGAAAAGAACTGGTTTTGTGGAAATATGTGGTGCTTGACTTCATATTTCCCAGAAACATTGTT
Organism: Capra hircus; assembly: GCF_001704415.2. Taxonomy (NCBI): domain Eukaryota; kingdom Metazoa; phylum Chordata; class Mammalia; order Artiodactyla; family Bovidae; genus Capra; species Capra hircus. Next base: position 83,659,519 of record NC_030809.1, read on the forward strand.
ATCAGCATTATACCAGCAACAACAACTGTTCATTAAGTTTCCAGCACTTGCAGTGTACTACCACTAGTATTTGGGATATAAAAAAGTATCTATGGATGGGGTAGCACCTATGCTTCATGACTCCTCCATAGGGGAGACAAATTGCTCTGTACACCACAATACATAAAATAAATTACAAAGTAACTCACAAGTAACCCACTTGCTTAGTGTTGAGGACTGGCCACAAATGTTCTGGAAATTCTGAAAAGAAACTCTAGCTCACGACCAAGAAAAAATGGAGTTAATTCATGGAAAAGAAGCAGCTAAATTGGGACTCAGATAAAAATTGGGGAGAGGAGAGGGCATCTTGGGGAAAAAAATAACTGAATGCCTACTACCAGAACTGTGTGTGTATGTGTATGTGTGTGTGTGAGAGAGAGAGAGACAGAATCAAATTACCCTCAATTAATCCTCTCAGAGCTTTTTTTTTTTTTTTTTAATTCTGTTTTCCTAAAGAGGAAATCAAAGCTCAGGGAGATTAAATAACTTAAGACTATGCATCTACTAAGTGGTATATCCAAGATTTGAATCCAATTCTAGTCCATCTAAAGTTCATGTTCTTTCCATATATCACAGTGCATCAACTAGAAGGAAAGATAGTAGAAAAGTCAAAAAGAAAGTAGAAAAGTAGAAAGAAATATGGACGATATAGTCAAAACTTGGAGAGACCCAATGGAGTTCACAGAGGGGAACAGTACGTGATGGGTCAGGCAGAAAGAGAACAGATGGCGTCAGGTGGCAGGTTGAGGAACGCGGCTTTCATTTGTAAGTAGTAGTAACAAAAAAATTCAATGTAATAGGGTTATATTGGGTGATGTTTTAAGAAGGTTAATTTACCCACAGGGTATAGGAAAGATGGGTCGAGGAACAAAAGGAAACAGGTTAAAGTTAGAAGCACAACAAAGTATAATAGGAAACTGTTGACACTATTCAGTCTTTATTATATTAATTCCAATAAAAACTGAAGAGTGCTAGGGACTTTCCTGGTGGTTCAGTGATTAAGACTTCGCATTTCCAATGTGGGGAAGGTGGGTTCAATCCTTGGTCAAGGAACCAAGACCCCATATGCTACTTAGGCCAAAAAAAAAAAAAAGGCAACAAATGTGAGACATACTTTCTAACTAGTTATGATACATGTTCACTGCTGATTTTACAATTTTGAAATTACTAAATTTGATCCTAGTCTGGGCTATTAAATTTCATATGGAATTGAAGAGCTGTCTTTTAGCATTATACATGGAGAATCATAACCAATCTCAATGACCAGGCTCTCCACATGGATGTAAATAAACAATGTACTAACACTATTAAACAAAAGCTCCAGGACACAGGACCACCGGATGCAATACTGACACATGAGAAATGTTGCTAACATTATCAGACCAAAAGGCCATGTTAATTTTATCAACTTATGAGAGTTTTATGTTTCCACAGAGCGAAATATTAGCTAAACAACAAATGCTATTAGCTAAATAAGAAAGTTCGAGAAACCACTTTTCAAGGCCACCATACTCCAACTGTCCAAAAAGACCTTTGTTACAGAAAAATCCTTTTCATTATTTCCAAAGTTTTATTCTTTACTGGATTCTTCTGAGCATTCTGCCACTCAAGTCTTGCTCCAACACCATTTAAGGAGTTTTTGTTTTCCATTATTTTTTTAAACTGAAGGGTAAATGATCCATGATTGTATCAAAGGCCTATTTCTACTCTTGCAACAGAATTAAACTTAAAACTATTATTCTAAATATGCATGTGAAAACTAATATAATGTGATATCGCCTTCTTTAAGAAGAAAAGTTACCTCAAAAAACATGAATGATTGTTCAATTTTGAAGTAAATGAGCTTGATTCATTTTAAAACCTGATAAAATCAAATACAGAAAAGAAAGCAGAAAAGACTAAAGAAAAAGGGGTTTTTTAGAAGGCTGCCCAGTTAACTTTCATTAAATATTCCTGAAAAACAGTTAATACATAGGGTCTTCTGCCACAACTGGACAGGAGATCCAGCCTTGAAGCCCCATCCAAAGACAGTCAAGAGACTGCACAGAATCAGGAAGCAAAGGCAGTGCTTATGTAATCTGTAGATAAAGTCTATCATTTTTTATGCCAAGTTGTAAGTCACCCACAATATTCATATCAGTATTTATTTCAGTTTGCTTTTCTGATTCATGATGAAATCATCATGTAAGGATAAAGGATCTTACAAATGTAAATAGAATTTACATGATTTGAAGATTTCTAAAATGCCAACTGGGTTCTATCTCACATGAGCTAGAGTCATTTTCTGACAACTGGTATCACTGTCATCTCTTTTTATTCCTAACAATATTCTATGACATCTGTAAACTTCCAGCTTGATTATTTTTTTTTGGGGGGGTCAAATATTTGATAAGTATTTCATTATAAAGAAAATTATAGAAAAGGCACAATGTTCAGGAAACTGTGTGTGGAGTCCTGGATCACCTGACTTATGCATCCTACAGTAGCCACTAAATGGTAGGGGCTTTCTGTCACTCCAGATAGTCAGATGAAGATTTTTTGTTCTCTGTTTGTGAAGCAACTTGCTTATTTGTCTCAAACTACCTTTTCTGGTGGAGAGACGATGAAGTACTTAATCCTTTTACTCAAAGCACAGTGTGAAACTAATAAGACAAAGAGAAAAAATAAAGTAACGGCTTAACTGAAAATTGCAGTCCTTGGGAAACTTAAAGGATTTTAATGACAAGACATGTCAGGATTCCTTTTGCAGATAACATTATATTATCTCAATATTGGCCTAAATGAATATACATATCAGATGGGAAAACAAACAGTTAGACCAGTACATGCTTTGTAAATTAATAATAACGGCAACCCATACAAGTGGGTATTTGTTGCTATTTAGTAACATTTTATGGTAGTACCCTTTCAGTGTTTATTGCTATTATTAGAAAGAGACCATTACAAGGAAATTGACATGTGCTTTTCATTTTCAAAATATATTTCTCATTCTTGAACTTTACCTGATATGGCATCAAGAGACGGAAAAACCAATCTATCATCCATCACTCAACAGCACAAAGCAATTGTAACTTGTGGTAAGTTCTTTCTTCACTATTAAGGGAAATACCAAATCATTCTATGCCATTGGATTAATTCTTGGGAAGTTCACTGAGTCTTTGAAGAATGAAATAAGTGGATGTTTCAACCAGACGATAGGATGCTATTTCTCACATTAGTTTGAAATCTATTTTAACACAGTGAAGACACAAAGTATGTACTAAATGCCCAGTGGATGCCTCCCAAGATTAGTTGCTGAAAAGAAATAATACAAAGGCCCTGGTGAGTCAATAAACTAACGTGGAGCTAGGTGTGCATACCTCAAACAACTTGGGAGTAACACAATACATTATATAGCCAAGTGATGAACTGAGTGATTAATACATATGGGCTATAGGAATTCAGAGACGGGAAGGAACAACGTGGGACGGAGTAGCTCCGGAGGATTAATGCCAAATGGAGAAAGTGGGCCTTCTTTTGTCTTTCCTTTCTTTCAAATGTTCGGTCACTTAAGTGTCTCTTGAGTTCTTCCTCTATGCTAGGTCCAGTGGCAAACAAGGTAGAAAGAGTCCTGTGATGTCTCCAGACTTTTCAAGAGTGGTAGAGGTGTGGGGAGGGTCAGTAACCCAAGAATTGTAGAAATAAAGTACTCCAATGAGTTACGGAAAAGTATTAAAACTCTACAAAGAGAATATATGCAGCTTAAAATATATCACTGTAATGACATGCTTCTTTAAAATAAACTGAGGTGCCAAAAGCCCCATGATTCAACTTGATTTTATTAGTGGTTGGCCTGTGATCTCAGATCAATGGTACAAGGAAGTGTCATGGTTCTGGTTCCCCTTGTTCACTGCCTCCATCAGCGCAACCCTCCCCACTACACACAAACACACACACACACACACACACACACACACACACAACAGATTCTTATTTGCAATATACATTTTTACAATGCAACATCTACTTTTCAACTCATAGTTAAAGTGATGGGGCAGCTATATCTTCGGAAGAAAGTGAAGAGACAGTTTGCCTACTGGTGTTAGCATTTTCTGTAGCTATTCCTGGCACTGGGCAACACATGTTTTTAATAAACTTGTAAAAACAGTGTAGATCTAGCTGTAAATATATTTTGCTTGGTAATGTAGACTGAATATAATGATTAGATTGACAGCTGTTGGGTTCCCCCACCCTGCTCAAAAAATTACAGTAAAATATAAAGAGAAATAGTTTGAATGATGAGGGCCAAAACAGTATCATGATACCAACACTGTGTTGATAATTATTGTTTATGACAACAGTCAATTTACAGTGAAAACATGCTGCTGTTTCCTTTGTTCACAGCATTACATCTTTTATTTAGTCTCTTAGAAATATCTAGCTCCACATGAAGTAGTCTATATCTATAATTAGAACTAGGCCATGCAATCAAATGCCTGTCAATATTGTGGTAAATAGTTAAAAAACAGAATAAAAATTGAAGATGCTGATGCATGAGTAGGGAGAATTATCCTTTCAAGTAATATATTTTATTTTCATTATTATCAATAAGATGCAATGACGATAAAAAATATGTAAGTAAGAGGTAAATATATATATATATATATATATATATATAAAACAGAATAATGAGTACCATCTACTAATAGGACATTAACCTTCAGTGAGTTAAATCCAAACTTAGTATTAATATAAAAACATTTATTGCAAAGATACTCAATAGAAATTCTCTGAGCTTTTAAGCTTCACTTTCTAGGATTAACAGACATAGTGTATAAAAATCTATTTATTAACAATTCCTTGTCCAAAGGCTCTTCTGTAATAGCTAAAGTAATAGTGTGAAGTTCTCATCCAGAAGCAAATCACACAGAATATCAGAAGCCTAACAATGTCTCATGGCAAAATATCAGAGATCAATATTCCTCAGATTTGAAATACCTAAGCCAAATCTTGCATTTAGTATATCAAGAAAAATCTGTTGTATACATTGGTGAATATAATTAATTAAGCCATCTATTTAATAAGGACAGTTCAGTCCAGTCGCTCATTCATGTCCAACTCTTTGTGACCCCATGGACTGCAGCACAACAGGCCTCCCTGTCCATCACCAACTCCAGGAGTATATTCAAACTCATGTCCATTGAGTCGGTGATGCTATCCAACAATCTGATCCTCTGTCGTCCCTTTCTCCTTCCACCTTCAATCTTTTCCAGCATCAGGGTCTTTTCCAGTGAGTCAGTTCTTCCCATCAGGTGGCCAAAGTACTGGAATTTCAGCTTCAGCATCAGTCCTTCCAATGAATATTCAGGACTGATTTCCTTAAGGATGGACTGGTTGGATCTCCTTGCAGTCCAAGGATCTCTCAAGAGTCTTCTCCAACACCACAGTTCAAAAGCATCAATTCTTCGGTGCTCAGCTTTCTTCACAGTCCAACTCTTATATCAATACATGACTACTGGAAAAACCATAGCCTTGACTAGATGGACCTTTGTTAGCAAAGTAATGTCTCTGCTTTTTAATATGCAGTCTAGGTTGGTCATAACTTTCCTTCCAAGGAGCAAACATCTTTTAATTTCATGGCTGCAGTCACCGTTTGCAGTTACTTTGTTTTTTGTTTTTTTTTTTAATTTTTTAATTTTTTTTTATTTTTTAAATTTTAAAATCTTTAATTCTTACATGCATTCCCAAACATGAACCCCCCTCCCACCTCCCTCCCCACAACATCTCTCTGGGTCATCCCCATGCACCAGCCCCAAGCATGCTGCACCCTACGTCAGACATGGACTGGCGATTCAATTCTTACATGACAGTATACATGTTAGAAATCCCATTCTCCCAAATCATCCCACCCTCTCCCTCTCCCTCTGAGTCCAAAAGTCCGTTATACACATCTGTGTCTCTTTCCCTGTCTTGCATACAGGGTCGTCATTGCCATCTTCCTAAATTCCATATATATGTGTTAGTATACTGTATTGGTGTTTTTCTTTCTGGCTTACTTCACTCTGTATAATTGGCTCCAGTTTCATCCATCTCATCAGAACTGATTCAAATGAATTCTTTTTAACGGCTGAGTAATACTCCATTGTGTATATGTACCTCAGCTTTCTTATCCATTCATCTGCTGATGGACATCTAGGTTGTTTCCATGTCCTGGCTATTATAAACAGTACTGCGATGAACATTGGGGTACATGTGTCTCTTTCAATTCTGGTTTCCTCGGTGTGTATGCCCAGAAGTGGGATTGCTGGGTCATAAGGTAGTTCTATTTGGAATTTTTTAAGGAATCTCCACACTGTTCTCCATAGTGGCTGTACTAGTTTGCATTCCCACCAACAGTGTAGGAGGGTTCCCTTTTCTCCACACCCTCTCCAGCATTTATTGCTTGCAGATTTTTGGATCACAGCCATTCTGACTGGTGTGAAGTGGTACCTCATTGTGGTTTTGATTTGCATTTCTCTAATAATGAGTGATGTTGAGCATCTTTTCATGTGTTTGTTAGCCATCTGTATGTCTTCTTTGGAGAAATGTCTATTTAGTTCTTTGGCCCATTTTTTGATTGGGTTGTTTATTTTTCTGGAATTGAGCTGCATAAGTTGCTTGTATATTTTTGAGATTAGTTGTTTGTCAGTTGCTTCATTTGCTATTATTTTCTCCCATTCAGAAGGCTGTCTTTTCACCTTGCTTATATTTTCCTTTGTTGTGCAGAAGCTTTTAATTTTAATTAGATGCCATTTGTTTATTTTTGCTTTTATTTCCAGAATTCTGGGAGGTGGATCATAGAGGATCCTGCTGTGATTTATGTCTGAGAGTGTTTTACCTATGTTCTCCTCTAGGAGTTTTATAGTTTCTGATCTTACATTTAGATCTTTAATCCATTTTGAGTTTATTTTTGGGTACGGTGTTAGAAAGTGATCTAGTTTCATTCTTTTACAAGTGGTTGACCAGTTTTCCCAGCACCACTTGTTAAAGAGATTGTCTTTACTCCATTGTATATTCTTGCCTCCTTTGTCAAAGATAAGGTGTCCATATGTGTGTGGATTTATCTCTGGGCTTTCTATTTTGTTCCATTGATCTATATGTCTGTCTTTGTGCCAGTACCATACTGTCTTGATGACTGCGGCTTTGTAGTAGAGCCTGAAGTCAGGCAAGTTGATTCCTCCAGTTCCATTCTTCTTTCTCAAGATTGCTTTGGCTATTCGAGGTTTTTTGTATTTCCATACAAATCTTGAAATTATTTGTTCTAGTTCTGTGAAAAATGTGGCTGGTAGCTTGACAGGGATTGCATTGAATTTGTAAATTGCTTTGGGTAGTATACTCATTTTCACTATATTGATTCTTCCGATCCATGAACATGGTATATTTCTCCATCTATTAGTGTCCTCTTTGATTTCTTTCATCAGTGTTTTATAGTTTTCTATATATAGGTCTTTAGTTTCTTTAGGTAGATATATTCCTAAGTATTTTATTCTTTTCGTTGCAATGGTGAATGGAATTGTTTCCTTAATTTCTTTTTCTACTTTCTCATTATTCGTTACAGGAATGCAAGGGATTTCTGTGTGTTGATTTTATATCCTGCAACTTTACTATATTCATTGATTAGCTCTAGTAATTTTCTGGTGGAGTCTTTAGGGTTTTCCATGTAGAGGATCATGTCATCTGCAAACAGTGAGAGTTTTACTTCTTCTTTTCCAATTTGGATTCCTTTTATTTCTTTTTCTGCTCTGATTGCTGTGGCCAAAACTTCCAGAACTATGTTGAATAGTAGCGGTGAAAGTGGACACCCTTGTCTTGTTCCTGACTTTAGGGGAAATGCTTTCAATTTTTCACCATTGAGGATAATGTTTGCTGTGGGTTTGTCATAGATAGCTTTTATTATGTTCAGGTATGTTCCTTCTATTCCTGCTTTCTGGAGAGTTTTTATCATAAATGGATGTTGAATTTTGTCAAAGGCCTTCTCTGCATCTATTGAGATAATCATATGGTTTTTATTTTTCAATTTGTTAATGTGGTGAATTACATTGATTGATTTGCGGATATTGAAGAATCCTTGCATCCCTGGGATAAAGCCCACTTGGTCATGGTGTATGATCTTTTTAATGTGTTGTTGGATTCTGATTGCTAGAATTTTGTTGAGGATTTTTGCATCTATGTTCATCAGTGATATTGGCCTGTAGTTTTCCTTTTTTGTGACATCTTTGTCAGGTTTGGTATTAGGGTGATGGTGGCCTCATAGAATGAGTTTGGAAGTTTACCTTCCTCTGCAATTTTCTGGAAGAGTTTGAGGAGGATAGGTGTTAGCTCTTCTCGAAATTTTTGGTAGAATTCAGCTGTGAAGCCGTCTGGACCTGGGCTTTTGTTTGCTGGTAGATTTCTGATTACCATTTCAATTTCCGTGCTTGTGATGGGTCTGTTAAGATTTTCTATTTCTTCCTGGTTGCAGTTACTTTGGAGACCAAAAAAATAAAGTCTGTCACTGTTTCCACTCTCTCCCCATCTATATGCCATGAAATGGTGAGACCAGATGCCATGATCTTAGTCTTTTGAATGTTGAATTTTAAGCCAACTTTTTCACTTTCCTCTTTCACTTTCATTAGAGGCTCTTTAGTTCTTTGCTTTTCGCCATAAGGGTGGTGTCATCTGCATATCTGAGGTTACTGATATTTCTCCTGGCAATCTTGATTCCCACTTGTGCTTCATCCAGCCCAGCGTTTCTCATAATGTACTCTGCATACAAGTTAAATAAGCAGAGCGATAATATACAGTCCTGATGTACTCCTTTCCTGATTTGGAACCAGTGTCATTCCATGTCCAGTTCTAACTGTTCCTTCCTGATCTGCATACAGGTTTCTCAAGAGGCAGGTCAGGTGGTCTGGTATTCCCATCTCTAAGAATTTTCCACAGTTTGTTGTGATCCACATAGTGAAAGGCTTTGGCATATTCAATAAAGCAGAAGCAGATGTTTATTTGGAACTCTCTTGCTTTTCGATAATCTAACGGATGTTGGCAATTTGATCTCTGGTTCCTTTGCCTTTTCTAAAACCAGCTTGAACATCTGGAAGTTCACGGATCATGTATTGTTGAAGCCTGGCTTGAAGAATTTTGAGCATCACTTTACTAGCGTGTGAGATAAGTGCATCTGTGTGGTAGTTTGAGCATTCTTTGGCATTGCCTTTTTTTGGGATTGGGATGAAAACTGACCTTTTTCCAGGACAGTTCAGTTCAGTTCAGTTCAGTCGCTCAGTCGTGTCCGACTCTTTGCAACCCCATGAATCGCAGCACGCCAGGCCTCCCTGTCCATCACCAACTCCCGGAATTCACTCAGACTCACGTCCATCAAGTCCGTGATGCCATCCAGCCATCTCATGCTCTATCGTCCCCTTCTCCTCCTGCCCCCAATCCCTCCCAGCATCACAGTCTTTTCCAATGAGTCAACTCTTTGCATGAGGTGGCCAAAGTACTGGAGCTTCAGCTTTAGCATCATTCCTTCCAGGGTTGATCTCCTTCAGAATGGACTGGCTGGATCTCCTTGCAGTCCAAGGATCTCTCAAGAGTCTTCTCCAACACCACAGTTCAAAAGCATCAATTCTTCGGCGCTCAGCCTTCTTCACAGTCCAACTCTCACATCCATACATGTCCACAGGAAAAACCATATAGCCTTGACGAGACGGACCTTAGTCGGCAAAGTGATGTCTCTGCTTTTGAATACTATCTAGGTTGGTCATAACTTTTCTTCCAAGGAGTAAGCGTCTTTTAATTTCATGGCTGCAATCACCATCTGCAGTGATTTTGGAGCCCCCCAAAATAAAGTCTGACACTGTTTCTACTGTTTCCCCATCTATTTCCCATGAAGTGATGGGACCAGATGCCATGATCTTTGTTTTCTGAATGTTGAGTGGGCACATAATATACTTAACTATATCATGGGTAATGTGAATGTGGGAGAGAAGGAAGGCATAAGTATAAAAAAATTCTCTCTTCTAGAAACCCAAAATTTTGGAATGTTTACAGAGAACCACAAATGTATATATTGTCTTATCCAACACTACCAATAACATCTAGATTTGGAATTAAGTTGTAATAAACATTGGTACTGACTAATTTCACTGTCATTTATTTTTTTCTCTGACGACAAGACAAAGCTACTAAGAGATCTTTTAAACATTAACTATATGTAGGGGACAAGGTAAATTATTAGAACAAGAACACCATCTTCAAGTTTTAGATAGGCTGTTGAGAGAAAAATGTTCTATTTGTCCCCAAAGGGAAACAGAACAATGATGAAGCTATAAGAAGAGAGATTTTGGTTTCAGGGAAAAATAAATTCTAATAGAGTTGTCCAGAAATAAATCAGCCACTTTCATAGGTAATGAGTTCTCTGCTAGTATATGAAGCAAATGTTGGCAGAGTATCTACCTAGTGGGAATGATGTGAAGAGTATTAAAACAGTTGAGAGAGCAAGCCTTTATGATTCAATGCTTTAAAAGTTAGTAATGATGATAGAATTAGAAAGCATAACTTCAAATTTGAGACAAGAATGGCAGTTAATATTTTTAATTCAATTTTTCTTCATTCTTGTTTTAAATGATAGTAACTGAGGCTTAACAGTTTACTTAACTTTTGTAGAGATCTATTAATGTTTCTCAAAATAGACTTATATCTCATTTTTGGTCAGCAGTCAGCTGTACTAGTGAAATTGGTTCATTTTCCTTTTAATCAGTGCACAACCCCTACACATACACACAATTTATTTTGTTTCATTGTTTCAAAATTGTCCTTCAGATTTAAAAAAATATATAATAATATATCAAAAGCATCTTTCTGATGAGTAAATATGAACCTATTCATTTTTTTTTAACAACTGCATATTTATTCTACTGGATATATTAACATAATCTATACTAATGCATTTAGCTTGTTTATAAAATACTACAAAAAATTTTGTAGTGTTTTATAGTATTGTAATAGTATTTTATACTATTTTTATTAAAGTATTTTATAGTATTGTAGTATATAATCATCCTTGTATATTCATCTTGATGTTATGATAGTATTTCTTTAGAAAAGATAACTATAAAGGAGATAGAGCATACATATTATACATTTTGACAAAAAGTGCCCAGTCACCTTACAGTTGTAACAATAACTTAACCACCAGGTATGGAAACACCCATTTCCTCATACTCTTTCCAATAACTTTACATCTTCCTGATCATTACCACGTAAGAGATATCTTAATAGGACCATAGAGTTGCAAAACAGAACACATTGTTTCTGCTCATAATCTAGTTAATGAGATAAAAAAAAATATACATAAAAAGAGAGCTAGTAACACAAAGCAGGATAAAGTAGTTCAGAAAAAAAAATGTTATTTGAAGAGGTCACCTTACAGAGTGGGAAGGACTGAACAGAACTGTAAAGAATGGGCAGCCCCTAAAGGGCAAAGTTCAGTTCAGTTCAGTTCAGTCGCTCAGTCGTGTCTGACTCTTTGAGACCCCATGAACCGCAGCACGCCAGGCCTCCCTGTCCATCACCAACTCCCAGAGTCCACCCAAACTCATGTCCATTGAGTGGGTGATGCCATCTAACCATCTCACCCTCAGTCATCCCCTTCTCCTCCTGCCTTCAATCTTGCCCAACATCAGGGTCTTTTCCAATGAGTCAGTTCTTCCCATCAGGTGGCCAAAGTACTGGAATTTCAGCTTTAGCATCAGTCCTTCCAATGAACACCCAGGACTGATTTCCTTTAGGATGGACTGGCTGGATCTCCTTGCAGTCCAAGGGACACTCAAGAATCTTCTTCAACACCACAGTACAAAAGGATCAATTCTTCGGCACTCAGCTTTCTTTATAGTCCAACTCTCACATCCATACATGACTACTGAAGGGCAAAAGCAAGGGACAATCTGGGTGAAGGGCGTGGCCATAAATGTTGATGCAACATCACTGGAGTTAGAGCAGAAATCTGAAGTAGGTGAAAGAGGGTCACATTTTATGCTTACATTTTGTTCTCTTCTTTGGTATCAGTTATAATCACTCAAAATTATACACAGTTTTACATCCTACGTGCGTGCAAGCATGCTCAGTCATGTCTGAGTCTTGCCCACTAGGCTCCCCTATCTGTGGGATTTTATTTTTCAGGCAAGAATGCTAGAGTGGCTTCCCATTTCCTCCTCCAGGGGATCTTCCCAACCCAAGGATTCAACCTGTGTCTCCTGCCTCTCCTCTACTGGCAGGGGGATTCTTTACCACTGAGGCAACTGTTTTACAACCTCCTGTTAAGTGTTTACCTGTTGACTGCCTATGGCCTCACAGCTCCAAAGGGATGAGTGACACATGTTCACTGCTGAGTCTTCAGAATTTGAGCCCCGCCAGCACCTAGGAGACTCTCAGGACCATGGCCTCATTGAAGGAATGAATGTCATGCTCACATCACTGAGAGGGGTAGGAAACATTAGGTTCAAGAGTCTGGATTTACAGGAAATTATATGGAAATCAGAAAATGGTAACAGGATAAAACCAGGAGTGTGAGGTCATGAAACACGGTGGTTTATGGGAACCGAATCTGGTCTTATTATGCAAGATGAATGGGTCTGGTGGCAGAACTAGAAGGCCAGCAAGGAGATCCATACTGGTACCGAGTTCAAGCACACAAAGCTGAGAATGGCTGGAAGGAGCATCCTGAATGGAAGAGCAAAAGCCGGGTGGCAAAGTAGCTCATGATGGCCACCATTTAAGTGAGTGCTTGATTTGTGCTTATTTCCTGTCGCTGCTGCTGCTGCTGCTAAGTCGCTTCAGTCATGTCCGACTCTGTGCGACCCCATAGATGGCAGCCTACCAGGCTCCCCCGTCCCTGGGATTCTCCAGGCAAGAACACTGGAGTGGGTTGCTGTTTCCTTTTCCAGTGCATGAAAGTGAAAAGTGAAAGGGAAGTCGCTCAGTCGTGTCCAACTCTTCGAGACCCCATGGACTACAGCCTAACAGGCTCCTCCATGCATGGGATTTTCCAGGCAAGAGTACTGGAGTGGGGTGCCATTGCCTTCTCCGTATTTCCTGTTAAGGACTTTTATTTATTCTTTCATTTAATCTTCTGAGACAGATATTATCCCAGGTTTTAAAAAAGAGGAAATGGAGATACAGAAAGATTAGGAAACTCATTTGAAGCCACACAGCTCCTAAGTCTCCCAGCCCAAAGCATTCCTAATTCTGTGTCTGTATTTTTTTCCTTTATCTCAAAGGAGTAAAAACATGGGCTCACACACAGGGGAGGTGATCCTGGTTATGCAGACATGCTGCACAGACACATTTCATGTTGAAATTCTGGTATACCCAAGAAAAAAGAAAATGATCAAGTATGACGTATGTCAGGGTTTTCAAGATCAGTGACTGGGTCATGAAATCCACTTAGTGGGTCATGATCTTATCTTAAAAAAGAAATGAAATAGATAGAAAAGAAAACAACACTGTAACCTGGTGGTGTTTCCATCTTCATTTTCAGAATGAAGACTCTGACGTTCAGAGTGGTAGAGCCAAGACTTCAAACTAGGGTTTTGCCTCCAACCCCAGGCTCCTCTTTTCAGCACAGCACACATCATAGAAATGAAAAGCCAAGTTCACCAGAAGTGTTTCTTCTGGACCTCACAGAGCCCAGGCTAGGTGAAGGGTTCACAAGCTTTCTGCCTTTCAGCATGTGCAACAACATCAAGGCCATTTCATTTTGCATTAAGGAACTAGAAAGAAACAAACCACTTCAGCTACAGCTGAACTCGAGCTACTCTACCAAAAAAAAAAAAAAATGATGCTGAAACAAAATCTCCATGCCCAGGCTCAGGTCCTTAGAAGAAATGGAGAAAGAAGCCCCATAACCTGAAGCCTCAGCATAGAAGAGGTTCTTTGCTTACGTCCTAGTAAATAGAAAATTAACAGAAAACTACAAAGGGAATCTCGTTTTCTCACTGACTTCTGCAGCCTCCCTGAATGTCAGAGCTGGAAGGCACCTCAGATCACGGAGTCCGCCCTCATGCTACAGAAGAAGTAACAGGAGCCCAGAGACATTAAGTAGGTGAAACCAAAGTCACCCAGCTAATAAGCAGCAGAGCTCCTAAGAGGGATAAAGTATTACTAACATTCATGTTCTTAGATAAATCACAGCTTACTCATGAAATGCTAAAGAGGTGTGGATGGAGGGTCAAAAAGGAGTTGGCTGTGAGATTTTGCCTTGTGTAACTGGAAGGCTGAAGGTCTCTGGAGATGTGCGCTGGCCTAGACTATAGGGCTGACACAGCCTTTTTGGATTGCTAGTCCTGACTCCTGCCCACAGGCACTGCATTGAGCTCAGCCGTTCTAGGACCAATACCCCAATCCCTGTTCTGAGACGCCCCCCCAGGGACAGGATGCCAGCACTCATCCCAATGTTACTAATGCCATTCACTCCCCCTTTCTTGCTTGGCTTCCTCTGAAATCAGATTCTTTCATTAGTTCATAATGTTGACAAGCGTGGTATCCACGGATCAAACAGATTGAAAATAATATGAATTTTAAAGATATTGTTTTATAATAAATATCTGTCTCTGGAGGCTGTTATTTAATAAAAGATTTTAAAATCCAAAATTGGCCCCCTAAAAGCTTGAAACTACATCCAACTTATGTTTGATGTTCTGTAACTAAGAAACAACTTGTGAAAAGGAAGAAGAAGATAAAAAATGAACTTAGGCTAGCAGAGTAGATGCCAAGTTTCAGTCCCATGAGCTGTGAAAACCTTCCAATCAGTCTGTAAATGAGGTAAAGAAGGATTCGTGCATGGCTAAATATTTATTGTTGCTAAGTTTCATCACTGTTAATATACAGGTAATGGATGACTTTTTGTCCTTTGAAGTCAAACACCACCACTTAAGCGGTGACAAGTATTCACCTCCCTGAAATGGACACACAAACACACATGCACACAGATACAACATTTGTACTGTTTTAACATCTACAATTGATGACTCAAGTGGAATTTTTTAAAAAAGGAATTAAAAGAGGAAAATGGAAAAGATGATTAGCTTTCAT
The DNA here is from genome assembly GCF_001704415.2 of Capra hircus. Taxonomy (NCBI): domain Eukaryota; kingdom Metazoa; phylum Chordata; class Mammalia; order Artiodactyla; family Bovidae; genus Capra; species Capra hircus. The sequence continues at coordinate 83,674,645 of NC_030809.1, forward strand.
TTTTTATCTTGCATTTTACTCAGCAAAATGCAGTTTTTGAGGCCCTTTTATTTTTTTAGATTTTTTTTTTTTGGATGGGGACCATTTTTAAAGTCTTTATTAAATTTGTTACAATATAGATTCTGTTTTATGTTTTGTTTTATTGGCCGTGAGGCATGGAATTTTAGCTTCCTAGCCAGGGATGGAACCCAAACTCCCTGCACTGAAAGGCAAACTCTTAACCACTGGACTGCCAGGGAAGTCCCAGCCCTCTTATTCTTATCGTAGGATTTGTGAGGAAGTCAAGGGAATCAGGAACAAAGCAGGAAATGCGATGAGGCAGAAGGACTAGAACATCTGCCGGAAATGCTCACAAGGCCAAGGGCAGCACTAACGAAATGGTTGAGTAGGTACAAGAGTGGAATCTGTTAAACACACTACTGTCCTTTACACTTTGAGCAAGATCTATTAAGAAGGTCCCTATGGTATAGCACATGGAGCCCTGCTGAATGTTAGGTGGCAACCTGGATGGGGGGAGTTGGAGAGTGGGGAAGAATGGATACATGTATATGTATAGCTGAGTCCCTTTGCTGTTTACCTGAAACTGTCACAACATTGTCTTAATCAGCTACACTTCAAAACAAAATAAATATTACATTTTAAAAAAATTAAAAAAGAAGGTCCCCCTACAAGTCTGTAATTACTCTAGATCTTGAGTCAGATCTGAAATTTCAGCCTTACCAAATATAAAGAAAGTACAGTTCAGTTCAGTCACCCAGTTGTGTCTGACTCTTTGCGACCCCATGGACTGCAGCACACCAGGCTTCCCTGTCCATTACCAACTCCCAGAGTTTACTCAAACTCACGTCCATCAAGTCAGTGATGCCATCCAGCCATCTCATCCTCTGTCGTCCCCTTTTCCTATGCCTTTAATCTTTCCCAGTATCAGGGTCTATTTCAATGAATCAGTTCTTTGCATCAGGTGGCCAAAGTGTTAAAGCTTCAGCTTCAACATCAGTCCTTCCAATGAATATTTCCTTTAGGATTGACTAGTCTGATCTCCTTGCAGTCCTGACTCCTGCATCACAGTTGCTCTCCTTAGATATATTCTAGGGTCAGTAGTAAAGAATCCGCCTACTAATGCAGGAGACATGGGTTCTGTCCCTGGGTCAGGAACATCCCCTGGTGAAGGAAATGGTAGCCCATTCTAGTATTCTTGCCTGGGAAATCTCATGGACAGAGGAGCCTGGTGGACTATAACTGATGGGGTCTCAAAAGAATCGGACACAACAAAACAACATTTTACACTAGCTTTATTTTAAAGGAAGTAGCTGGTGCTGGAACATCACCTTATGTTTTGATTTTTGAGTGAGTATGCAGTCTGAATAAAACATGTCTATAAGCTAGATGAATCCTGAGGCTTACCAGTTCATGCTGGTGGCCAGTCAAACCTTAAACCAAAACTTCAGCATCACTGGCGCCCCCCCACTACTTCATTTTTTTCCATAGCGCCTCTCAAAAATCCTACATATATCTTACTTATCATCAGCCTTTCTTACCTCCAACCATCACACAAAAATAGAAGTTCCTTGGGGATAAAGAATTTGGTTTGTGTGTGTGTGTGACAATAGGCCTATATCCAAGAACAGTACAAGATACATTCAGAATAGTAACTGCACAACAGGAGTTGAATGAATGAATGGTCATATCTTAATCTTCACTCTCTCCCTCGAGGGCTGAATCAGTCTGTTAGGTCACAGAGTAATGAGGAGAGTGAAGTCTATAAGTTCAAGTCCTATAGGGAATCACAGTTTTTCTGGACGGCGTCCAGCAGACCTGGCTTTAACAATCTACAAAAAATAGGATAAGTAAAACATGAGGGAGGTAGTGGTGCTGAAGAATCTAAAGACTTGAAAATACTTAATAAAACCGTAACAAGTGTCTTCCAATAAAACATTCTGCAATGGCAAAGCAATTTCTCTCTCAAGAAATTTTTGACAAGGTGAATTTCTGTATCTTAAGATGGTTTAATTTCCATCTGGAGATCCATCCAAAATTACACCTTTGTGCAATACCTGAACAAAGGCAATTAGAGTCAATTTCTAATAATGGTCCTAAAGCAGCCACACAGCCTACGAAGTGTTTTTAAATACAAGGTGAACATGACATTGAATTTCTCTCTTTAACCAGAAAAACATAAAACATAAAAGAGATTGTGCATGTGTGCTGCCACTTAAAAGCAAATTGATTGGTTATCAGTTCAGTTCAGTTGAGCTGCTCAGTCGTGTCTGACTCTTTGTGACCCCATGGACTGTAGCAAGCCAGGCCTCCCTGTCCATCACCAACTCCCAGAGTTAACTCAAACTCATGTCCATTGAGTCAGTACTGCCATCCAACCAGCTCATCCTCTGTCGTCCCCTTCTCCTCCTGCCTTCAATCTTTCCTAATATCAGGGTCTTTTCAAATGAGTGGTTATATGGTAATTAAATCATCAGAAATAATAAAGTTGGAAAACTCACTTTCGGCATGTTTAAAAAATTTATTGAGCAATTTCATTATCTATCTGCCTTGCTCTCTAAAAAACTGTTATCTTTCCTATTTTAAACTATCACTACCTGCTATTCATCAAGTGGCTGAGAGACCAAAATGTGCAAGAGGCAAGGTGCTAAATGGGAACAAGACATAAGACATACCATTTTTGCCTTCACAGAGCTTTCAGTCTCCTATGGGAACCAGAGATTAAATAAATACTCAAAAGATCACAATGATCCTGACTACCCATCTCCCACGTAGCCAGGTCCCAACCCCCAGAAATCTGACCTAAAGTTCTGTGTGTCAGTGTTGCCTGCCCTTCCTTTCAATATGACCATAGCAGATGTCTCCTAACCAATGAGATTTCTATGTTGATTCCTAAAGCTATAATAACTGCAGGAAAACTATTATACTTCCCCCAGGTTCCTTAAATGAATTCTTTTCAGGATTCAGTAACTAGAAAATCTTCCCAAGAAGTGCTGAGAAGAAATTCCCATGTGGAAATACAATCCATGGAGCACAGTGTGGATGGTGAGGATTCAGTATTTAGGAAGAACTTTTCTAAGAGAAATAAAATAGATTACTCAGTTGCGAGAGCAGGCTACCCAAGGTCAGTCGAAAGCCACAAAAATAAGTCAGGGGAGAAAAACTCCAAGGTAAAGAATGAAACAGAAACGTTAGGAAAAGTGCTTCCTCTCATTCTCCTTCCTGGAATTGCCTTCTTCCAGTGTCTAGCCTTCTTTTGGACTTTGATCTTTGATCCTGTTCCCCTTTCACTCTATGACCCTAGTTTCGAACTCAAATTTCAAAGGGCCTCAGCATATATAACATATATAGGTGAAGTGAGTTGGTTGGGTACTCCAGCAAAAACAACAACAACAAAAAACCACCCTAGTTTCTACCGTGCAACCCTTTCTTAATCCAGCATATTGCAGCTATCTAATATTATGTGAAATCTGTGGAATTTTAAACTTTGGCTTGAGTAAAACACAGCAGTGCAAATTAAAATATATTCTAAAGCAGAAGTCCCCATCCTTTTTAGTACCAGGGACAAGTTTTAAGGAAGACAATTTTTCCATGGACTGCGGGGTGAAGGGGTATAATGGGGAGTGGGGTGGTCAGGGAGATGGTTTGGGATGATTCAAGCCTATTACATTTACAGTGCACTTTATTTCTATTATTATTACATAAGCTCCACTTCATATTATCAGGCATTAGATCCCTGAGGCTGGGGACCCCTGGTCTAAACACCAGTTTTGAGCTTCTAACTCATATCAATGCTGAAATCAAACTGATTATATTCTTTGTAGCCAAAGATGAAGAAGCTCTTACAGTCAGCAAAAACAAGACTGCAAGCTGACTATGGCTCAGATTATGAACTCCTTATTGCCAAATTCAGACTTAAATTGAAGAAAGTAAGGGAAAACCACTAGACCATTCAGGCATGACCTAAATCCAATCCCTTACAGTTACACAGTGGAAGTGACAAATAGATTCAAGGGATTACATCTGATAGACAGAGTGCCTGAAAAACTATGGATGGAGATTCATGCCATTGTATAGGAGGCAGTGATCAAAACCATCCCCAAGAAAAAGAAATGCAAAAAGGCAAAATGGTTGTCTGAGGAGACCTTACAAATAGCTGAGAAAAGGAGAAGCAAAAGGCAAAGGAGAAAAGGAAAGATATACCCATTTGAATGCAGAGTTCCAAAGAACAGCAAGGAGAGATAAGAAAGCTTTCCTAAGTGATCAATGCAAACAAATAGAGGAAAACAACAGAATGGGAAAGACTAGAGAGCTCTTCAAGAAAATTAGATATACCTAGGGAAAATTTCATGGAAAGAAGGGCACAATAAAAGACAGAAATGGTACGGACCAAACAGAAGTAGAAGATATTAAGAAGAGGTGGCAAGAATACACAGAAGAACTATACAAGATCGATCATCATGACCCAGACAACCACAAAATGAACCTAGAGAAAGACATTCTGGAATGTGAAGTCAAGTGGGCCTTAGGAAGCATCACTATGAAAAAAGCTAGTGGAGGTAATGGAATTCCAGTTGAGTTATTTCAAATCCTGGAAGATGATGCTGTGAAAGTGCTGCACTCAATACGCCAGCAAATTTGGAAAACTCAGCAGTGGCCACAGGACTGGAAAAAGTCAGTTTAATTCCAATCCCAAAGAAAGGCAATGCCAAAGAATATTCAAACTACCACACAATTGCACTCATCTCACAAGCTAGCAAAGTAATGTAGAAAATTCTCTAAGCCAGGCTTCAACAGTACATGAACCATGAACTTCCAGATGTTCAAGCTGGATTTAGAAAAGGCAGGGGAACCAAAGATGAAATTGCAAACATCTGCTAGATCATCAAAAAAGCAAGAAAATACCAGAAAAACCTCTACTTCTGCTTTATTGACTATACCAAAACCTTTGACTGTCTGGATCACCACAAACTGTGGAAAATCCTTCAAGAGACAAGAATACCAGACCACCTGATCTGCCTCGTGAGAAATCCATATGCAGGTCAGGAAGCAACAGTTAGAACTGGACATGGAAAAACAGACTGGTTCCAAATCAGGAAAGGAGTACATCAAGGCTATATACTGTCACCCTGCTTATTTAACTTATATGAAAAGTACATCATGAGAAATGCTGGGCTGGATGAAGCACAAGCTGGAATTAAGATTGCCAGGAAAAATACCAATAATCTCAGACACGCAGATGACATCATCATTATGGTAGAAAGTGAAGAAGAACTTAAGAGCCTCTTGATGAAAGTGAAAGAAGAGAGTGAAAAAACTGGCTTAAAACTCAACGTTCAGAAAACTTAAGATCATAGCATCTGGTCCCATCACTTCATGGCAAATAGATGGGTTAACAGTGGAAACAGTCACAGACTTTATTTTCTTGTGTTCCAAAATCACTGCAGATGGTGACTGCAGCCATGAAATTAAAAGATGCTTGCTCCTTGGGAGAAAAGCTATGACCAACCTAGATAGCATATTAAAAACCAGACACATTACTTTGCTGACAAAGGTCTGTCTAGTCAAAGCTGTGGTTTTTCTAGTAGTCATGTATGCATGTGAGAGTTGGACTATAAAGAAAGCTGAGTGCTGGAGAATTGATGCTTTTGAACTGTGGTGTTGGAGAAGACACTTGAGAGTCCCTTGGACTGCAAAGAGATTCAACCAGTCCATCCTAAAGGAAATCAGTCCTGAATATTCATTGGAGGGACTGATGCTGAAGCTGAAACTCCAATATTTTGGCCACCTGATACAAAGAACTGACTCATTGGAAAAGATCCTGATACTGGGGAAGATTGAAGGCAAGAGGAAAAGGGGACAACAGAGGATGAGATGGTTGGATGGGATCACTAACCCTATGGACATGAGTTTGAGTAAGCTCCAGGAGTTGGTGATAGACAGGGAAGCCTGGCATGCTGCAAGACCATGGGGTCACAAAGAGTTGGACATGACTGAGGGACTGAACTGAACTGAACTCGTATCATGACAAGTTTAAAAATGTGTAACTTTAGCTCTGAGATCCTCTAGAGTTCTAATACCTGCATTCAACTTACAACTCGGTGTATCCAGAGGCGTCCATGCCTCCCAGTCCTAACTTTGGAATTCGAAACTGTTTCCAACAATTCCATTCACTTCCGAATTTTTTTATCCTCTTCAGTGGTGCCACCTGTCACCTTAGGGTCCACCTTTCCCTTCCATCCCTCTTGGCCATCCCCATCCAGTCAAGCACCAAGCCTCACAGTCTCAATTCCTTGTCCTCATCACTTTATCTCTTCCAAACCAAGCAATTAGCATCTTACTTCAACTACACAATAACCTTCTAATAGGTTTCTTCAGCTCAACTTCATCAACTCTACCACATTCAAATATAAAACAAGGAAAGTTGATGTTGTATCAACCCTGCTCAGATGTCTTGTTGGCTCTCAGTATCCTGGATACTGAGGATAAAACCTAACTTCTTAGCACTGCAAACAGAGCTCTCAGATTCTGGCCTCTAACTAATCATTTAGCCTTGTCTCCACTCATTCCAACCACACACCATAGCCTTGCAGAACTCCTTGTCTAGCAGTAAACGTATGGGGCTTCCTCAGTGGCTCAGAGGTAAAGAATCTGCCTGCAATGCAGGAGACACAGGAGATGTGGGTTTGATTCCTAGGTCAGGAAGATCCCCTAGAAGAAGGCATGGCAATCCACTCCAGTATTCTCGCCTAGAGAATTCCATGGATAGAGGAGCCTGGCTGACTGCAATCCATGGGGTCATAAAGAATCAGACACTACCAAAATGACTAGGCACATGAATGTATCATAGTTTTTATGCCCCTATTTTTTAAACCCTCTCTCCTCTTTGCCTGAAATACCTTTTTCTACTAGAGTACTAGACTCTGACCTACCTAGTCACCTTCTATTCATCTTTTAAACTTCAGCTAAAGCCATCTCTGTCTTCCCCAGGAAGATTTAGGTATTCCTTTGAGTCCATGAGTACCCAAGCAAACACAGACTATCCATTAAGGATAGGAAAAGAATCATATCATTCATCTTTATATCAGAGCATCAAGAACACCATCTGGCACAGTGTTGGCTTCATAAATATTTGTTAAATTTCAAAAAAAACAAGTTAAGGGTTTTTAGAAGAAAGAATGCAGCTAGGGAAGAGAAGGAAAGGAATGAAGGATCTGCATTTGGATGATCTCTGTCCTAGATTATTGACAAAATCTTTTACCTAGTACACCAAGTAATCAAGTCACACCTCATGCCTATGCAACTTTCTGGGGCTTCCGGGTAAACTTATAATGAATCTAAATGTCTCACTATCACAGGGCCATGCTCACCTCACCAGCCCTGTTTGCTTCAACTCTCCCCTTCTTATCTAGGTCTCTCTTCATTCATAAAATGTGTACATCTGATATTTCTTCTTCTGGGAATGTTCCTCCCCCTACTGCCTTCTTGGCACTCAGGTATTAAGTAAAAGGCCATCTTCTCAGAAAGGTCTACCAGATCATCTTCTAATCTAGCTACCACCCACCACCGCCACTCCTGCTCCGTCATACTTTTCCTATTACTCTATTATCTTTTCTTGATAGCTCTCAACAGTGTCTGAAATTGCCTTAACTTATTTTTAGTCTCTATCATCAGAATGTAAATTTTATTCACCACTTTGTACCCAACATTATTATTATATTTCTTTATTTTTGGAGGGAATAATATTTACATTTGTGAATTCTTATCAGTTCCCAAGACATACTAGAAAATAAATTTATTAATCCATACAATTTGGCTCCACTTTTAAAAAAAGTTTGAGTAATAATGAATATATGTAACATACAAATATATATGTAGATACAAGAATAATCTAATCCAAGCACCTTAATCAAACCAAAGTATGAAATTGCTATCAGATCCAGATATTCTCATAATAATGTCTGTCCCCACAAACAAAATTTGTAATCTCCTCTTGTAGATAGGAGCGATTTTGCTAAGCTATAATTTTTATATCATTCTCAACAACATTTCTGCATGGAGAAATTGTATGACTTGTCTTTTAAGAAAATTATTGAAAATTAAACTTTCAAAACCACTGTGTTTTTGACTCCAAAATAACTGTTAAAAGTCCAAGCATGTAAACAGAAACAAATTAACAATTACCATTTCACAGCTCTCAAAATGTTTATAAACATAAAGCCTATATCTTTTTAAAAATATGAATGTCAAAACTTTTTTCTTTTAACGGTTTGATATACCTTTAGGTAAATCACTATTGAAAAATAATTTGAGAGAGTCATGTCATCATATAATAAAGTAAGATTATGTTAGTGAATTGCTCTTTTAAACAGCCTTGAAGGTACAGTTCTCAATATACTATGCTTGAGAAATTGTTGTTGTTGTTTAGTTGCTAAGTCGTGACTGATTCTTTTGTAATCCCCCAGGACTATAGCCAGCCAGGCTCCTCTGTCCATGGGATTTCCCAAGCAGGAATACAGGAGTGGATTGCCATTTCCTTCTCCAGGGCTTATTTCTGACCTAGGATTGAACCAGTGTCTCCTGCTTTGGCAGGTGGATTCTTTACCACTGAGCCACTAGGGAAGCCTGTCCTTTTTAAGTACAAACATTTAAAATTGAAGTGTTTATATAATGTGGAAAAACATGGTCAACATATTTTGAAATCATATAATTTTACTTTAATAGCTGAGAAGTTTGAGAAAACAGTATTTACTTTTGTACCAGAAACTCCACTCTTCTTTTTAAAATTCATAGCTTAGGTAAAACAATTTTCATCAATACACAAGGATCATTACATATCCACTCTGGTTCCCTTCTGAGCAAAGCTACTTTTGAATCTACAAATTCCTTCCATTTTTGTTCTTTCTTTGAATTGCCCTGCTAATCAGATGGTCTGAAATAAAAATAAAATCTGTAATTTGTAAAACTGTATAATTAAAACCTAAATATAAATTATGGTCAACTCTATTAGCAGGTAATAATGTGCAGCGATGATGAAGATAATAATAAATGACAAATTCTCTTCTTCCTCTCCTAACATTAACTGAGTGCTTATTATGTTTCAAGCGCTGATAAGCCTTACTTTGGTGTAAAGCATATGAAGTAGGCACTATTAATACTAACAGACCAGGAAACTGCGGCATAAACTGGTAAAGCAGTTGTCCCAGGTCACATGACCTGAAATTTGTGGAGTGTAAACCCTCAGATTATGTGGGTTTGCTAGTAAGCACTATATTTATGAGTTAATACATGGGAATCTTTTAAAACAGGCTGCATAGGGTAAGCTCTTACTGTTAGCAGTTATATATTGTTTTATGAATAATCATCCATTTCACCTTCAGAGATATATCCTCCTTATTTAAAAATATAGTAAAAAACAAGATTTAACTGAGGGCTCTATAACTTGTCTAAAAATGATACAACAACATAAGAGTCACAATATCTCAATGTAATAATGGGTAACACTTGTTGAGTTTTGAGATAGGTAGAGACAATTATTATCATCAATTTCTACATAAGACTTGGAGTTAGAAGGAAGCTGAGTGACTTTCTCATGGTTCAATTCTCAACAAAAGAAATCTCTCTGTCTTATGAGAAATTCATTCCATGTGGTTCAGGAACAGAACCACAACTCTTTGACCAAGATCAGTTCTTACAACTTTCCCCTTCAATGTCAGGAAGTGGAGTGGGATGAGGTACAGTGGGAAAGGAATTCAAAAAAATTCCTGAAAGGTCAAACAAGTATACCTCTAGCCCTAAGTGGCTGTAATCGGTTCAGGGATGTTATTTTAGCTAAGTAGATTCATTCTGAGGATATTTTTGCCAGGTAAGTCTACTGGACAAAGTATCACTGGTATACTTTGCTGTTAAGAAACAAGACTGGTACAACTAGAAGCCTTCTTACCAAGCAGAAGAAAAAAGCCATTCTGAAGGACAAAGGGAAAGATATAACTCTGATGACAGTGCTGAAGCCTCTTATCCAGCCAGCCATAATTCAGGGTTAACCCTAGGTTACTCAGATGTCTAATCAAATAAATTACTACCCCTATTTCAAAATATGGCTGAACTGGTTGAAACTGTGTTTCTGTCAATTGCAACTTTCCATCACCAAAGAGCCTTGTTAATTTTTTTTCATAATTCTTCTGTTTTTAAAAATATTAAATACCAAATACCTCTATAACCTAAACATCAACTTGATTTATCCAGAGGAAATGTGGAATTTTAACAATGGAATTCTGATATGTGAGATAAGTAAGTGTATAATCAATGTTAGTTAAAATAGTTTTTGAATATTAAAGTATCTCAGAGCAGATTCTTTTTTATTTTAAACATCCCTAAAAATTTTTAGGAAACCTTAGCAATTGATGTTCTAGAGGATAAATTACAAAATAAAACATAAAGAACACTACCTGACAGTTCTTGAGGAGTTGAAACCATTTCTATCCTTTTGAAAACATCCTTGAAGTCACCATTCTTTAACAACACAACTTCTTCAGGAAAGAGAATCAATGTGCCTTAGTAATCTGAATAAAACATTCAATTGCCATGAAAATTAACATCTAAGCCCTGAATTCAGGGTACGCCTAATGAAAATCAGGCAGAGAAGCTAATGGGAAATTTAACACAGGCCAAATGTCATTATTGTTGTGAAGAATATACTATAATTAAAATGTTTCTGAGTCCTTGGCCAATGACCTAGAGTAATAATGCTTAGTTGACCTTATTATAAAAAATAATTTTTCATTACTAATTCAGTAAAAGAGTCCCCTTTTCAGGCTTCAGGCGTAAATAAAAAAGCAAAAATCAGCACCTGATGCTTCACTGGAGCACAAGAAGTAATACAAAAACACTGACTGGTCAAGGAGGAAACAATTTCAAAGCCACAGTGAACAAAGAAAGGGAGAAAATAAAAACAGAGCTATTTTATAGCAGGAAGAATAAAAGCAGTAGATGTCTCTGATTCTGGCAAAAGATAAAGGAGATATGGTCAAAGCACTGGATTTCATTCATTCTACATTACCCACATTTTGAAAAATACAGGGGCTGTGGTCTGTGCATTAGAAGGCAGATTGATTATATTCAGTTTGGATAGAAAGAACATTTCTTTCAAATGATTATGGTGCTTAAACTTATTTAGAAAATTACTCTCTACAACAACATTTGCGTATTATAAGAAAATATACTGTCTCCCTAGAGGTCTCTGTAATGGGATTTCACCTGTGAGCTCAGTCTGCCATTTACCCATGGGGACTGGCATTTGAGGGGAACTCAGCATGTAGTGTTCTGGGAACATGAACATAATCTCTTTATTAAGCAATACAGAAGTTGTAGAAACTCACAGTATTGGCCAACTAGAAATGCTTCAGTTCAGTTCAGTTCAGTAGCTCAGTCATGTCCAACTCTTTGAAACCCCATGGTCTTCGCGACTGCAGAACGCCAGGTCTCCCTGTCCATTACCAACTCTCAGAGTTTACCCAAACTCATGTCCATTGAGTTGGTGATGCCATCCAATCATTTCATCCTCTGCTGTCCCCTTCTCCTCCTGCCTTCAATCTTTCCCAGCATCAGGTGGCCAAAGTATTGGAGTTTCAGCATCAGTCCTTCCAGTGAATATTTAGGACTGATCTCCTTTAGGATGGACTCATTGGATCTCCTTGTCCAAGGGACTCTTAAGAATCTTCTCCAGCACCATACTTTAAAAGCATCCATTCTTCAGTGTTTAGCTTTCTTTATAGCCCAACTCTCACATCCATACATGACCACTGGAAAAACCATAGCTTTGACTAGATAAACCTTTGTTGGCAAAGTAATGTCTCTGTTTTTTAATGTTGTCTAGATTGGTCATAGCTTTTCTCCCAAGGAGCAAGCAGCTTTTAATTTCATGGCTGTAGTCACCATCTGCAGTGATTTTGGAGCCCCCTCAAAAAAAGTCTGTCACTGTTTCCATTGTTTTCCCCTCTATTTGCCACGGAGTGATGGGACCAGATGCCATGATCTTAGTTTTCTGAATGTTGAGCTTTAAGCCAACTCTTTGACTCTTCTCTTTCACTTTCAACAAGAGGCTCTTTAGTTCTTCTTCGCTTTCTGCCATAAGGGTGGTGTCATCTGCATATCTGAGGTTATTGATATTTCTCCCGGCAATCTTGATTCCAGCTTGTGCTTCATCCAGCCTAGCATTTCTCATGATGTACTCTGCATGTAAGTTAAATAAGCAGGGTGACAATATACAGCCTTGATGTACTCCTTTTCTGGTTAGGAACCAGTCTGTTGTTCCATGTCCAGTTCTAACTGTTGCTTCCTGACCTGCATACAGATTTCTCAAGAGGCAGGTCAGGTGGTCTGCTATTCTCATCTCTTGAAGGATTTTCCACAGTTTGTGGTGATCCACACAGTCAAAGGCTTTGGCATAGTCAATAAAGCAGATGTTTTTCTGGAACTCTCTTGCTTTTTTGATGATTAAAAATGATTAGGGCAAGTTTTACACTTAGAACAACATGGATTTTGCGCATTTTGAAAAGCAAAGATGTCACATCATTTTAAATTTTGGGGGGAGGGATATGGAATAAAACAGCTTTAAAGATTCAAATCTGTTACTCAAGGAAAATGATAAGTTAAATCATCACTAGTCATTTTAATAACAGATTTACTACATTCTCTAGAGGAAAACTGGGTCTAATGAAAACATGACCCAGAACAGGTAAGTTTTAATAAGAGACTGAGACAGAGGGAAGGGGGAAAGGCAGAATCCAGAGAAACGGCCAACTCAAATGTCTTTAGGGCAGGAAAATAACATAAATAGGTTGCCCTAATGCATGAACATATCAGAAAGTGGTTGGTTGCCATCAAATTTGGGGTGCTTATGTCTCACCCAAAGATATTCAGGCTTAATATTTAAAAAGCAAAACTGCTTTTTAAAAAGCAATGTGCTTGCCTACAAGCACACTGGCCTCCATTTTATGACCACTGCTTAGATAGATATTCTAAGTTGTGCTGCACAGAATAGTATCAATGGAGACAGTTCATAGGTGTCAAATCAAATCACAACAAAGCAAACATACAAACAGACCAAAAGTGAGCTTCAGTGAGATAAACATTTGGGAAACCTAATGTGTGCTGGACTGCTTTCTGTGTGGCCCTTCCAGCTATTTCCCACTGTTCTGTCCTACTCTGTGCTGAAACGAAAGGACTGCATGAAGTGGATCTCTGGCCCTCTGATTCTGGTTGATTTTAGTCGATTAGAGAAACAGGCAGGAAATTTCCAGGTGTTTATTCTACTGCTCATTCACTGCCAAGTTGCAATTGGTTGGCTCCAGCTTTCTAACTAAGGGACTAGTTTGTTGATTCTCTCCAGGTTCTGGGCTTCCCAGGTGGCTCAGTGGTAAAGAATCCACCTGCCAATACAGGATTCAGGAGATGCAAGTTCCATCTCTGGGTCGGGAAGATCCTCTGGAGGAGGAAATGGCAACACACTCCAGTGTTCTTGCCTGGAAAATTCCATGGACAGAGGAGCCTGGCAGGCTAAAATCCATGAGGCTGCAAAGAGCTGGACATGACTAAATGACTGAGCACACACACACTTCAGGTTCTAATAACTACTCCTTCCATTCGTTCTTCCAGGCCCAGGGGTGGTAACAGAGCACTGCATTATCCTTGATGCCTGCCTGAAACTCTGCCCATCCTGTTGTAAAAAGTCCTCTTATTAAAGTTTTCTCAAGTTACAAGTTTGAGTGTGCCATATGTTTCTTGCCAGGGCTCTGACTGATAAACTGGGTAAAAGAACATAAAACTGGTTTCTTTTTTTTTTTTTTGGAAGAGTGTTCAGAGTCCTTGAAATGATAACATGTATGATGAATATTCAAGAATGATCCAGAAAAGAGAGATTTGTTGGCATGGGTAGAGACTGAGAGGTCCTAGGAAACAGAGGGAAGAAAAGCTTAAAAGATGATGGCAAAAAGAATGAAGAGCAGAGAGGACAAACTTTCTTTAATGGTTAATAACTCAGGTTTAAAGTTGGGGGAGGTAAAGTTCTGGGAAGAGCATTGGGTAATGTAATCTTGAAGTTGAAACTATTTTTGCATAATACGGATTCTTGTAACCTCTTTTCAAGGAACTTTCTCCCCCCTTTCATTCATTTTTTTTCTTCTTTTTCCTTATATTCTCTTTCTTGTGAGCATTTTATTCAGGATCTTTGAACCAATAAAGCAAGGGGAAGTGTTTGGTACTTCCTTTCTGCTTTTTACTATACTTTCTGGATCATATATTAGGATATCATATTACCCAATAAAGTGTTCACATAAAAACTTTGCTTCAACTAGTGGAATGAATCTGAAAACAGAACTAGAAACACTGAGAATAATAAAATACATCAAAACCTCTTCTGTACAAACCATTAAAGCAATGCTAGTAATAAAACATTAATTTTAAACTATTTTTAGCACTTTAAAATGGTGTCCCCTAATCTTCAGATGTAATTTGGGATTTCTACACCCATCTATCTTTTTGACAAAAGTATATTTTGAATTAGATGTGCCCAAATACTTATACACAAATGCAAACACACACCTATAACACCTGTTAGGATATTGCTATACAAAATAATTTCTGATCAAAGTAAGTTGGCATCTCTGTCTCTAAAAAGTATCCTACATTCAGCATTGGAATCCAACTCCAGATCCTTCCCTTCAAATCTGTTTCTGCCACAGTCTTCCCTTTCTTTCAGTTTTATGCATGTGTGCTAAGTTGCTTCAGTCCTGTCCAATTCTTTGCAACCCTATGGACTATAGCCCACCAGGCTCCTCTATCTATGGGATTCTCCAGGCAAGAATACTTGCCATGCCCCACTCCACGGGGATCTTCCCGACCCAGGGATTGAACCAGTGTCTTCTGTGGTTCCTGCATTGTAGGTGGATTTTTTTTTTTTTTTTCCAAACTGTGGAGCCTTAGAAAAGCCCATCCTTCAGATTAGGGGAGGTCTACTTTGCTGAGGCCAAAAACTGTGGTATCACCCTATCTTTTTCACATCCCACAACCACTTCATCATCAAATTTGGTCTATACTGTCTTCAAAATATGTCCTGAATTTGACCATTTTCACCAATCTCTACTGCTCCATTTTGACTAGATGCATTTACATTCATCATTTTACTTAAATCTCACAATTACTTAACAAAGGTCTTTTTTATCCTCATTTAACATACACAGAAAATAAGGTTTCAGAGAGATGTAATGACTTGCCAACACAGCACACTCAGGAAATAGAAGGACTGGATTTGAAACTATGCCTGGCAAATTCCCAGGCTTTTGCTCTTTCTAATATATCAGGAAAAAATAAAACGTCTTTAAAATTGATTCAAAAATTAATATGCATTGATTTGTTTCTAAAAAATTATCTCCCTGCTTCTGATTTAACAAAGTCAAAAGGTTTTAATAGGTTTATTCTTCATAAACTTACAAGGGCGTATATGTATATATGTTTATGTGGGAGGGATATACTCCTGAATCCATGTGCCCATGCATACACACACAAACTTTAGAATGGAAAACAAATTTGATGAATTTGTTGCAAATTTAGGGGTACAACAGCTTATAAAAGAAATCCAGTTAAGAGTTGTTCAGAGGTGACTGGTAGGGAAAGACTTATTTATCCCATCACATTCTAAATAGCCAGGAGCCAGGGAGAGAAGCAGCTGGGTGCAAGAAAGCATTAGGGAGCCGACTCAAGGGTACCGCCAGGGAAGAAGGTGGCAGCTGGGAGAGGGGAGGGTTTCAGAATCCAACATTTAAAATGATCCAAACAGGAAAATGCCAGCTGGAAGAAGGGGGTGCTAGGCATCCAGTAACCTTCTGGTAAAACCAATTTTCTGTCTGGTAGAAGAGAAAGCACATGCTACACGTTAAGCATCCCAGGTTTCGAGGGGAAAAAAATTGCGCATTTTCCCAACAATTATCTTGTGCATCCTGTGAGTGTTGTCCCCACAGGGATTCACCAGGGAGGGTGACCTGTTATTAAATTGGCACATTTTGGCCTATGTCAACACCAGGACAGTTCTTCTGGGCACCAGAATAATATGCCAAAGAGACCTTTAAACATTTTATATGTTTCCTAATTTAAACTGGGAATATGATGGTCCCTTAAGGTGATTCTCTTTTTAAAGGGTGTATCATTAAAAGGGTTTAGGAGTTGATTCCATTAAAACACACATACATGCACAGACATCAACAGGATGAGATACACATTTCAAGCTCATGTGACAGGCCGAGGGTTTAAACCCTCAGTTTATCAGCTCTAGAGGCCTAATTTTGCAATCAGCTAAACCTACAGTACATTTTCATCAAGTGCTGCAAATCAGCAAAATATTAAATGAATCTTGAAAAAAATGATTATGAATCCACAGTTCTGTTTGACTGTATAATTCTATTTAAGATTAAAATTACTATCATAAAAAGGCCACTTTCTGAATGTAATTCCACAAAAACATCATCACAAAAGCTTTTACTGCTATTTATGTCAGAATGTATTTTAAACAGTTCTAATCATTTACCTTTGTGGACACTTAATTAAAATTACAAAACCAATTTTAATCTGTAGTCCAATTAATATGCAAATATATGCAAATGTGGTAAATCAAGGTGGTGATTAAGTTAAGGACACTCTATTTCATGTCTGCTTTAAGTGTGAAAACAAACAATCTTTTTTGTAATTGTACTGATGGATTGTGATGTTTATAGGGTTAGTATGGGGTACAAATGTTTATGCATCAACATTATGCCAAAACAAAGATTTTATACTCTGGAGTGATTTAGCATCCAGCATACATTCAGATGCAACAAAGTCATTTTGCAGTCATCTTGTGAATTAGAATAAGGTCAAAGCAAAGTTAAATTTCTATGTCATCCATTTGTATGGCTATTTAAAATTCAACAATCACTTTCTGATGTGTTAGGTAAGAGCCAAGAAGTCTCAAGAATGGCATATTATCGCCCTTTATCATTTAGTGTTCCTAATATACTGGTTTATCTTTGATACTATTACAGCAATCGTTCTCTCATTAAGGTACAAAGATATTCAGCCTTTTTAACCCCTCTTTTTCACAAGTTTTAAATATGGAAAGTACAGCTAAAATCCAAGTGACCATCTTTGTTTAACTAGAGATGTACAACACATTTTCACACCCAATTTGTCCCTCTTTTTCTCCTTGTGCTATTGTCTAGATAGCACCCAGGAAGGACACTTAATTTTTCTGAAGAAGAAATGGCTTCAGGAGACCTGTTTCCAAAAGGGCAAATGTTTAACTTTAGTGGGATTAGTTTCTTAAATTCATGTTTACCCTTAATGGAGATTTCTCTACAAAACAACATATTACAAGTTCTTTTAAGCAATGTCTTCTCCAATCTTGAACATGTCTCTATTTTATGAAATGTCTGTCCTGCAAAGATGAAGGAGAAACAGTCGTTTTTGAAAAAAGATGGTGTGATCTAAAAATCACAATCATGTCATCTCTTGGAAAATAAAAATAATCTCAAAGTTCAGTTCTTAATGAAATATCTACATTAAGAATAACAAGTCTGATGTATTATTTTTGTGCAAATGTGAATCATTTCCTTTTCTTTAAGCCTGAAGAAGCCAGAGTAGCTCATATAAATTTTGAAGTGATTATAAGAAGCACAGTGTCTTTTTGTTTCAAATATTTCATGCTTCTGAAATATTTCTCTCAACACCAAACATTTAGATATTGACAAATAAGAATTTTGTCGGTGTAGCATTAACCACTAGCACTTCACATACACTTCTTACTGGGCACTCATTTTCACATCTGCATTATTTAAAACAATCTTTTCCACTCTTACTTGAAGATGTGCTCACGTATATTTCTTCATTTCACTCAGAGAAATGAGGAAAGTGGATTTCAAATTGCCATCATCACATCATTTTTAACACTCGATATATATTTAAAAATATTATTGCTCTGTGAAGGCAGATAATTTAATAAAAAGCAATACACTTTAAAGTTATGTTTACCAAAGCAGGTACTGCATCCTTAACGGGCTTCTATAAACTTATTTCTCCCTCTTAAGTCTAATCTAATTTTACCATCCATACTTTGAAATCCTCAAAAATATATAACTTTCCAAGAACAAAGATCCTAATAAATGTTGAATGTAATTGCTGCATATATTTTTTCCTTTAACTGTTCCACTGTTACCATCATTACTTTGCATTGTACACATTCTTACAAATCATTCTTCTAAAATATTTTAAAATGAAACTATACACAACAAACCATTAAGTTCATCTCTCTCTCTCTGAGTAGGTGTTTAGGGACTGTAATTTTCTAAATGTATCCAGTACCAACATATTCAATTATGAAACAGTCTTCCTGTGATGATGCACCTAAGACAGCAGTTTACATTTATATTAACAAACTCTATCTTCATTATAGTACAAGGACAAAGCAGGATTCCCTTCCCCAATTTAGATCCAACAGTGAAATACATAACGCCATCCAACATAAAATGAAATAAAAGGAAGAACATAAAATGCACTGCATTAAATATTAGGGAAAAAATAGCAAGCACAGCACTGCAGAAGCAGCAGCAGACAGAGCTGGGTGAAGACAATGGACCAACCCAGGGAAAACTAATGCAATGAAAATGATTTGGAAGTTAGATAACCAGTGTGTGAATGTCAGTCTTCTTCCTGCTAAGGGTTTACCAGGCTTTTCTTAAAAATTCTCAACTTCTGAAAATGAAGAATTTTTCAGTATTATGAAAGTTCACAGATACATTAATCTGGAAATTACATCAACCAATATAGTGGAAAGACTGAGCCAAACACCGTCTCTCCTGGTCCAGCTCTCCTAGGAATATGTCATGAAACTGTATTAGTCAGTAAACAGTACACTGACATGACACTTGAAAACAAAGCATTAATGAATAGGAACACAGATCAAAATATCATCTAATTAAGAGGTAGTCATGACGAGATGTCCTGCTAGCTTTAAATGAGAAGAGAGGGCTGTTATTTAAGCTAAGGACTTTGTGTAAGTCCTTAGCTTAAAGCTCTATCATTTGATCTAATAGTAGGTATGGGAGAATAGATGAAAAGTCTACAAGAAAGTACATAAAACTTTTTTTAAGGCATAAAATTCACTGCATTTAAAAAATCTTATTAAAATAAACACACTGTCTTTTTTGTTGTTGTTGTTTGTTTTACTCTTTTGGAATAAAAAACCTGGGAACGTTTTTGCGATATGAAAAAACATCAATCTTGGGAACATAAACAGTAACAACAAAATATATGCATATATTATAATTATTTCAATAGAATGCTAAGTTTTAAAAAAGAATCTTGTTTTTCTCTGTTGTGTGTATCACACAGTTAATTGTTTAAACTAATCTAGACCATGCTAATGTTTACAGACTTCTCTATTTCATAAGCACTACCCTCTTTTTAGATGGAGCACATGTTTTCAGAAAAGGCTAAAGTTTACAGAAATGGATTTTTCCTTTCTTTTTCATGTAGTTTACTGATAATCTTGCCTAAATAAACTGATTTGACCTTGGGAATGTCTCACATTCCAGGGAGCAACCCTTTTGAATAATCTCCAAAACCTAACACATCTGAGATGACTTTGGACCTCCTCCCAGAAAAAGCCTTCATCCTAATGGCCACCTAGGTGGGGAGGAGGAGAGGCCCAACCTTTTCTCCAAGTTTCTGGGAGGATGAATGTTGGCTATGCCAGATTCAGTGCTCTGTCCTCCTGCCTTGGACAGGCAAAAGCTAGTAAAATGAATAATCCAAGATAATATGACATCATTCTCTGGGCACATTTTCTGCTAATCAAACAATCTTTGCAGATATATCATACTCTGAAAGTGACTCCTGGAAGCTCACAAAAGGGGGTTGGGGGTGGGGGGGTGGGGGTGGAGAGAGAAAGAGAGAGAATACCAAGAATCTAGGCCTCTTGTAGGCAAGGGTACAGCCAACTCAGAAAACAAAGACCAGGAAAAGCCTTTGCATCTGTTTGCCATTCTCAACCCAGCCCTAAAGTAAATCATCTCAGGGATTCTACTAAATCTACAATTTTCTACAACCTTTTTAGTCTGTTTATTTCTTTGCTCACACGAAATGCCACGCATCCAAAAACTCTGGATCAGAGAGCAAACAACTTCAATCCAAGTTCAAGCTGTGAATGATCAAGAATGAGACTTAGTATTTACTTTGCTGTGTGCTTGGTCAGTTTGATGTGGAAGAAAATAAGAATCTGATGTCCAGGAAAAAGGAGAAAAAGAGGTGCATTTCAGATTTTCCCTTTAACCTGCTGCTCCCATCTTTTGGTCTCACTCTCTTTTGCTCGCACATACCTACACAAAGGGATGTTAAGTGTGTATCTGTGTAAAAATAATCCTACTCACTCATCAGCATCATGAAAAGAGAATACACATATTTTCAATTATTTAAGCTTGGTGATGGACAGGGAGGCTTGGCGTGCTGCGATTCATGGGGTCGCAAAGAGTTGGACATGACTGAGCAACTGAACTGAACTGAACTGAACACATCATTGACTAGAGACGTGTTAACTTCAAAGGCATTCATTTCTGCAAAAATCCCCTGGTCAATAATGTATTAAAGACTCACAGAATTTTTTAAAACTAATTTTTATTGGAGTATAGTTGCTTTACAATGTTGTGCTAATTTCTACTGTACAGCAAAGTCAATCAACCATGTGCATGTGTGCTAAGCTGTGTCTGACTCTTTGTGACCCTAGGGACCCTAACCCTCCAGGCTCCTCTGTCCATGGGATTTCCAGGCAAGAATGCTGGAGTGGGCTGCCATTCCCTCCTCCAGGGGATCTTCCCAACTTAGGGATCGAATCCAGGTCTCTTATGTCACTTAGCACTGGCAGGTGATTCTTTACCACTAGCATCACCCAGGAAGCCTGAATCAGTCATACATATACATATATCCCCTCCCATTTGGACTCTTTCTCATTCAAGTCACCACAGAGCATTAAGTAGAGTTCCCTCTGCTACACATAGGCTCTCATTAGTTTGTTAAAAAAGAGAGAATTTTAAAACCAGATGTGATCCCTCAATCATCTTCTCATGTACAGAGAGACTCAGAATTTAAGTGACTTGACTTGTCCAAGGGCACTCAATGAGCTGATAGCAGTTGCCAGGTGGAACACAGTTTCAGCCAGGTGGGGGTGGAAACAGCAAAGCGGCTCAGAAGTTAGGCAAGACTTGTCCCAAGAAGGTGATCTGTCCTCAGAACCTGCCAGTGAGCCAAGATGTGGGACTGGACATCAGAGACAGCAGGGTCTGACTCTAAAAAAGGTCTCTATCTAACTGGACAGTGCTTATTATCCCCTGACAGATTTAGGGGCTTTGTCTGGCTTAACAACAAGGCTTTTCAATCCACAAAAACCTTTATAGAGTTTAAAACACTCAAAGATAAGATTATTAAATTTAGTGAGCACAGACTTCACTTCTATTAGTCCTACAAATACTTCCTTCAGTGGTTAATAAAACTGTTGATTAGGCACCTAGAATGGTGCGTTTATGTCCTCTTGTCTTCTGGGAGACTAAGATTAAGATCCTGACTCTTAAGACGCTACACAGTTAGTTGGGACATCCTGAAATAGGCACATGAGATTTTAAAACATAGTGAGTTTTATTCTGTGCTCATACTCCCCAACCTTTGCCTAGACTCTAATGACTAGCCGTTAAAATTAATTTCCCCTGGTGAGATTCTTTGAGAGGGATAAGCTTTGTTGATGTTAAACAATACTGTATGCATAAATTATCTGATCTCTTTAAGCTAATTGGGAAATTGCAACTTGATAACAACATATAACCAATTCAAATGGACAGCCATCTATTGTGAATCAAACCATACGACAAAAAAAAAATAAAAATAAAAATGTAAGATTTGGACTATGACCTTTAAGAATGAAGAAAAGGATAACTGCTGTAAATGAAATTTCCTGGCAGTTAAAACTAAAATGTTGATTAATATAAATCTGGCAAATAACCTTTCTTTCTTTATTTTTTGGATATAATACAGAAACATTATATTAAATATATATATATATATATATATATATATATATATAATACAAAGGTAATGCATTGGAAGTTTATTCCAGCCCAGTTTCAAAGGAGACATTCTAAATAGCAAGTCCTTTTCCAGAAATGGCTTTGGTGCTCAATTATAGATGAACAATGACTTTTAAACTCTGTTTACAAGAGCCCAAGAAGTTCTGGGTTAAAGAAAGTTGGGAGAAAGAAATCAGCACGAAAAAGCAATCAGGTTGGCCCTTCACTTCTACTCCAAAGAAATAAACTCAGCTTTTGATGTCTGCTTGACTAAATAAAGATTCAACAGCCACTACTACCTCTGGTGAATGGGGAAATTAAAAACACACAGAGAGGACTGCTAAATAATTATTTTATCTTAAATAACATCCCCCAATCCCCAACCTTGATGATGCAGTCCTACAGAAACAAATAAAAAATGGACAAAATTTAGGACGCAATTCCAAGCTTAGTTTTATTGAGTCAAGCATCCATTTATTAAATACTTGGAAAGCACAAGGTGCTATGCCCTATGTGAAAAGAAAGTATATCATCCCCATGCTACAAATAAGAAGACTGAAGCTCTGTATGGGTTCAGTACTTTGCTTGGTTATATGAGTAGTTAATGGCAGAGATGAGAATGGTAGCCAGTCCCTGGCCACCTAATTCAAGACTCCCCTTTGACCATACCAAAGGGTGAGAAAGAGAAGCTGATCCTCTTTGATTTATTGGAAAACCACATGATCACGAAATAACTATGAGTCCAGAGGGAATATAAGAATCTTTTCTTTAAATGCAAATATAAGCAAAAAAAAAAAAAAAAACACTGAGTATGTTTAAATACTGACATACTTGACTATCAGAGTTTAGGAGGGGAACTGGGAAAGAGGCACCCTCTACCTTAAGTTTTATCTAGAGACAAGGTAAATGGCTAATTATAAAAGTAACATTATATAAATAACATACTGAAACATGTAATTTACTTGATGATTAAGGAAAAAGCAACAGCTAAAAAGCTTACTAACCTGAGACTGATTTTATAAAATCTACATTCCAACCTCTATTTGTTTTAGCTTTGCAAACTGAAGAACATAGAGCACTTTCCAATCTCATTTTAAAAGTCATTTTTCCAAAACTGAAAAATATTTTAGCTTTACTGTTTGGGATGATGATTAAAAATAAACAATAACTTTTGAAATTCATGCATTCTAAAAATCTTACATAACTATGAAAGGACCAAACTTCTAATCAGAAACATAAAATGACAGACTTCTAAAACTTTGAGGGACTTGAGATCTAATCCAGTTCAACAATTTCGTTTTACAGACACAGACACTAAGGTCGTGAAAGGTTAAATGACAGGCCTGACCACACACACAGCTAGTTAGTAACAGTGCTACAACTCCAACAACTAGCCTGGAGTTCTTTTCACTATAGCAAGCACTTTAAATTATATCCAGAGTATAAGTAATGCTCTCCAAAAATGTGTCAGAGGCTATACATGGGCACAGAACCAGCTATCATAAACCGTGATCGTTATCTCAATAAAGGCAAAGTTTAACTGTCTCTGACACAACCAAATTATCCAATCACTTCTGCCTTAGTTTCCTCCTTGAAGTCCAGATATTTTTGACATATGTTACATTGCAAAGAATAAAAAGCTCAAGTTTTGCCAATATTTGAGGTTGAAAACTACAATTAACTTTTGAGGAGATAAGCAATAGGGAAAAGATACCAAATTTACCATATTGAATATAATTGATAATTACAATTTAGAGCTTCCTTATTGATTGTGCCTTAACCCTTAGAAGCAGAAAGAATTCCACAGGAAACTTTTGAAAAATAATAACATTAGATAAAGCTATGTCACCAGCCAAAGTTGCTGGATATACTGGAAGACTGAACATATATACTCATTGGGAGAAATCCAGAAGAAGTAGGAAAAAGGGCATTTTAAAAGGCTGTTTGTTACTCAGCTGACCTAAATATCATACCATACATTAACATGTTGAAAATGTGGCTCTACATGATTATATTAAAAGCTATGTCTTCCAGTTCCAACCCACTCTACCTTAATCAAGCACGAGGAGAACTAAAATTTAGTATTACTTGTGAAGGTTTCAAACACTGGCTCCTTGTATGTGTTTTGATTTTGGAAGTCACTTTCAAAAGTTTTATTTAATGATTCCCTTTTCAATAAGGATGGCTGTGGGACTGGGAGAGAAACACAAAGGAAACCGAGGTCACCACAGCCCTCACAGAGAAGTCGTGGTACAACCCCATAAACTGTACTTAATGGCCCCCAACTGCATACAACTGTGACTAGAAGAGAAAAGTGCTGCTTCCACCTTTCATTCGATTCATTCACATGTTTAATTCTATTGCCAGAGTTTGATGTGTTTTATGTTTTTGCAATCAGCTAACAGTGGCATTTTAGAACCCAATCCCAGACAGTACTGTTTCCAGCAAGAGTCCTCCGTTTTGACAAACACAGAGTTTCCATAGGAAGCACCAGTTCAAGGCAGGTTACAGAACAAAGCTCCAGTGGACAGTCAGCATGGTCCTGAATACACCACACAGCACGTCTTGTGCACAAATGACAGGAACTGTTCTGTCAAATAGCTACTTTGTTCAAAGGAAAATTGTACGTGTACCATATCGGGATATCACACAAATCGCTGCACGGGAAGACGAGCCCCTGGGTTTCACCTTCCAGAGATGAGGAAACAGACTTGTCTGAGGTGCAGAGGCACACACTGAAGGCATTTTTAAATGGGCCACTGAAAAGTCAACTTTTACAAGGAAAAGGGACAAGAAGATGCTGCATATCTGGTCACACTTAGGACATAAAGAATCATAAAAAGATAGCCACAAGAAAGAAAATGATCATTCCAGGCTATTAACGTGATTTTTTTTTGGTGGGGGGGGTGTGTGTGTGCATAGTTTGAAGTGTCAAATACCTCTTTGTCTAACTACAACCAGTTTGCTTACTTAATAGGCAAAATACTAAGGAAGAATGCAAAATTTTTACATGATTTGGGGACACAGGATACCTATCTTTTGATACTGAGTCTTGAAAACAGAGAAAAACAGAATTTACAAAGTTCCAAATGAATCCTAATTCTTCCTTAGCTTCTTTATATGAGCGAACATCACTGTCATAACCATAATTTAATAGCAGGCTATGATGACAGCTTGTCTCAAATAGCAAAATGAGGCAACATAAATAGGTGATTCAAAGATGAATAATCCTAAACTTTTACAAAATTGCAATCTTTATGTGACCTAAATAAAAGCAGTTCAAGCTACTTAAAACTAGTGTTTTCCAATGCAGCGTGGAAATGAACAATGATTCTTACGGCAGTTTTCAATGCAAAATACTATAGGTCAAAAAACAATATCTATGCCCCAGTCCCTAAAATAGCAAATCAAGCCCAAAAGTTAGATATTCTACAAATAAACTTATACATTAGCCAAACAAATTTAATCTGTGGTGAAATTTGAAAGACATCAAAGTATCGGGGCCATTAAAAACTGAACACCTACCTCTTAGACACAACAGAACAAAACGTAGCCTCACAGCTTTGACTCCCCTGTTTGGGCTGTACCTCTACCTCCCAACACTCATCATAAATTTGCTTGCACCTAAAAAATTCCTCATATGCGTTCATTCATATTTTATTAGGATAGTATATATTCTTTTTACTAGCCTCTAAACATTCTGTTTATAAATCAACATTTTTTTTCATAAATTTTATTAATAGTTTAAAATTTTACATGTATGTATGTGTATATTTACACACACGTGTGTGCATATGTGTGTGTGTGTGTGTACAGACATAGCTCAGATGCACAGACAAAAAGAATAACTGTTATCTTACTAGGTGTGTCCTGATTGTTGTATTTTAGACTATTATAAAAGAAATAAAATATAAAACATTTAAATTTTCACACCCACAGTAAGTGAGGTTAACAATTAATTTCCTTTGTAAAATTTTATCTGAATAAGAAAACACTTTTCCTGGATCATTTGTAACATGCTTTACTGTTTTATGTACCTAAAGTGCACCAATTTGTACAACTGTAAGAAAAAAAAAAGAATAAAAAAAATTTTAAAGTAAAAGACAATGCATACAAATGCTTTTTGACAAAATTATTTAGATGTTCATTTTAAGGTCTTTTCCAGGGCAATTTGGCAGTTCTCAATTTTAAAGCTCTGGCTCAGCTAGGCCCCAAAAGGAGAGCATGGTATAGCACTCTAAACAGCCTCCTGCATTCATTTATTGTTCAGTTCACAGTCTCTGAATACAACACAATTCTCCAACAGAGTCAGCTTTCATAATTCAGCAGTACAAAGTCTGCAAACACATGTAACCTAGATCCATATTTCCCAGTGACAGCATATGATAGCAGAATGTGAAGTATTAATGCTGGTGTCACTACAGTCCTACACTCTACTGCACTTTAAGAGAAAGCAGCTGCTGAGATGAAATGTGTGCCAACTGTCTGAAGACAGAAACATAAGAAACATTCCTTCTGTTACAAAGGGAGAGACACACACAAACAGACTTGCTTTTAACAAGCACAAAGTTTTTTACTTTTGCCTCTTACATTTCTCAAAAACCCTCACCAATTCGGCGGAAGCAGCAAGATACACATTTAAGAACATCCTGACTTCCTCCACATGAAAGGAACTTGGGAAGGTGACTATAAATATGCATCTACAAGGCAAAGAGAGGAAAAAGTACCTTCTACGATAAACACTCTATACCAATGAGTTCACACAC
Organism: Capra hircus; assembly: GCF_001704415.2. Lineage (NCBI taxonomy): Eukaryota > Metazoa > Chordata > Mammalia > Artiodactyla > Bovidae > Capra > Capra hircus. Next base: position 83,701,544 of record NC_030809.1, read on the forward strand.
TTGTGGAAACAGAATCGCTACCTATGTAACCGATAACCTGGACCAGCAAGGCATTTTCATACTAACAACATATGGTCCTCAGGTCTTTCAAAATGTTTCCTTTGGCACGTTCATAAAATCATTATCTTGAAATAATCATCTGAAATCTTTGTTCTAACACATTCACATAGAAACCAGACTGTCTCTTTCTTAACTAGGAACATGGGAGGTGTGCCACTTTCAGTAAACCATTCGCAAGGGGTAAAGTCTACAAATCTGAAAGTGGCGCTTTTCCTTTTCTCTTGACATAAAGATGGGCAATTTGTTGAAGAACCACAGTATCCTGATATGCATAGGATCCACTCTTGATGTAACAGTACAAAATGAACCGAAGTACTGTTCTGCTATCTTTTAAACAAAGCTCTATAACAACAACAAGTGTGTGACATAATCTGAACTGTTTGGTTATATTTCACTTAAAAACTAGTACAACCTCATTGACCCCCTTTATCAAACAATTTATTGTGTCTTTGCAGACTGGACAGTGAAACAGAGGAGGTAAAGTATTAATGGTGACACTATTTGGCAAGCTTATAGTGCAGTTCATTCAAAAGGCAATTTTAAAATTGAATGAAGAGGTTTGACTAGGCAATAAAAACAGCCACAATGCCAGTGAACAGTACTTAGGAGGAAAGCCTCTAATTATCCTATTTATAAATCAACAGCAATTTTACTGATGACTTCTTCTCAAAGTTGATTAAAATAACTTCAAAAAATTTTTTTCAAACTAGATCATGTGCATTTTATTAAACTATAATTTAAAATATTATTGATTGGTAGAAAATGATAAAAACTTGAGAGCAAGAATGAGACAGCGTTTCTGAAGAGAAACATTCATAGGATGATCTGCAACATAATTATAGCACTGCCCTTGGGGAAGGGGATTTTATTTTATAATGAGAATGTTTACACTGTTATGGGGTTCAATCTATCTGGGAGGGAAGGTTAAACTTCTTTCCATTAAAGACAGCCTTATAATGAAAAGCTCTGAAAGGAGAATGGAGTCTAATATAGTAGATGTAATGGCCTATTAAATGATTCACACACAAAAAATGAATCAAATTCATTGTATCTTACTGCTGTTTTATGACAAAATTGTTGAAAAATAAAACTATTGTCAAGATAATTGCATATTACATAGGCTGTATTACTGTAAGCGGTACTCTTATTGGATGACCTAGAGTCTAATTTTTAGGTACATTAACAGGACATTACATTTTAAATACTTTACATTATTGGAATGTTTTAAAAGAAGCCCACTTTAACTCTGTTGGCAAAATCAATTTAGACTTAAAGTCAGGCTGCAATTGTGCATCACTCTTTTTCAATTAAAAATTTTCCATACCTTCTTTATGATGTCATTCTTACATTTCTGCAACAGATGCTTGTTTATATACCAATTTACCTAACTGCTGCTGTACTGGTATTACACTGTTGTCAATGTAACCCCTCTGTCTAGTTGACATTCCCAGTTCTCCTCTCAAAAAATGTGTATTTTCAAAATAATTTGCCTCTTTAACAACCATCTCTAATTACCAAACAATCCCTTCTACTGAAAAAAAAAATGTTTCTATATTTTTAGAGCATACAATTAAATACACACTTCTAGGAAGAATGATATTAAGAAAGTGGTGGCTCCATGAACAAATTCAAACACAAATTTAAAATATCTTTTAGAAGGTATAATTTCAAAACAAGACTATTAATTATGCCCTCTAAGAAGCTGGAAAGAAATCCTTCAGACAAGTTGTACACCATAGCTATTTATTAACTCTAGCCTGAGTGATACATAACATCAGATCCATTTTTAAAGCAATACTGTAATGATGTTAATCAAGCCGTATGTATAATCAATCGGCACTGTGATTGTCTCTGCAAGGTTTCAGAACAGAACCATCAATGCCTCCTAAAGATCAAAATTTAGTTAACTGAATGAAAGAAATCTACCCATTTGAAGGGAAAAAAAGACTTATATATATATATATATATATATATATATATATATATATTCAGATTTGTGGGTGAACAAAGCTGAAAGGCAAGAAACACCTGGAGTAACAGGCAAATTTGGCCTTGGAGTACAGAATGAAGCAGGGCAAAGGCTAACAGAGCTCTCTCAAAAGAACACACTGGTCATAGCAAACACCTTCTTCCAACAACACAAGAGAAGACTCTACACATGGACATCACCAGATGGTCAACACCAAAATCAGATTGATTATATTCTTTGAGGCAATCATGGCAAAGCTCTATAAAGTCAGCAAAAACAAGACCGCAAGCTGACTGTGGCTCAGATCATGAACTCCTTATTGCCAAAACAGACTTAAACTGGAGAAGGTGGGGAAAACCACTAGACCATTCAGGTATGATCTAAATCAAATCCCTTATGACTATGCAGTGGAAGTGAGAAATAGATTTAAGGGATTAGAACTGATAGACAGAGTGCCTGATGAACTATGGACGGAGGTTTGTGACATTGTACAGGAGACAGGAATCAAGACCATTCCCAAGAAAAAGAAATGCAAAAAAGCAAAATGGCTGTCTGGGGAGGCCTTACAAATAGCTGTGAAAAGAAGAGAAGCGAAAAGCAAAGGAGAAAAGGAAAGACATAAGCGTCTGAATGCAGAGTTCCAAAGAATAGCAAGGAGAGATAAGAAAGCCTTCATCAGCGATCAATGTAAAGAAATAGAGGAACACAATAGAATGGGAAAAACTAGAGAGCTCTTCAAGAAAATTAGAGATACCAAGGGAACACTTAATGCAAAGATGGGCTCAATAAAGGACATAAATGGTATGGAACTAACAGAAGCAGAAGATATTAAGAAGAGGGGACAGAATACAGAAGAACTGTACAAAAAAGATCTTCACGACCCAGATAATCATGATCGTGTGATCGGAACCAGACATCCTGGAATGTGAAGTCAAGTGGGCCTTAGGAAGCATCACTACGAACAAAGCTAGTGGAGGTGATGGAATTCCAGTTAAGCTATTTCAAATCCTACAAGACGATGCTGTGAAAGTGCTGCACTCAATATGCCAGCAAGTTTGGAAAACTCAGCAGTGGCCACAAGATTGGAAAAGGTCAGTTTTCATTCCAATCCTGAAGAAAGGCAATGCCAAAGAATGCTCAAACTACTACACAATTGCACTCATCCCACACACTACTAAAGTAGTGCTCAAAATTCTCCAAGCCAGGCTTCAGCAATACGTGAACCGTGAACTTCCAGAAGTTCAAGCTAGACTTAGAAAAGGCAGATTTACCAAATATCAAATTGCCAACATCCACTGGATCATCAAAAGAGCAAGGGAGTTCCAGAAAAGTATCTGTTTCTGCTTTATTGACTATGCCAAAGCCTTTGTCTGTGTGGATCACAATAAACTGTGGAAAATTCTGAAAGATATGGGAATACCAGACCACCTGACCAGCCTCTTGAGAAACCTATATGCAGGTCAGGAAGCAACAGTTAGAACTGGACAAGGAACAACAGACTGGTTCCAAATAGGAAAAGCAGTACGTCAAGGCTGTATACTGTCACCCTGCTTATTTAACTTCTATGCAGAGTACATCATGAGAAACGCTAGACTGGAAGAAACACAAGCTGGAATCAAGATTGCTGGGAGAAACATCAATAACCTCAGATATGCAAATGACACCACCCTTAAGGCAGAAAGTGAAGAAGAACTAAAGAGCCTCTTGATGAAAGTCAAAGAGGAAAGTGAGAAAGTTGGCTTAAAGCTCAACATTCAGAAAACTAAGATCATGGCATCTGGTCCCATCACTTTATGGCAAATAGATGGAGAAACAGTGGAAACAGTGTCAGACTTTATTTCTTTGGGCTACAGAATCACTGAAGATGGTGATTGCAGCCATGAAATTAAAAGACGCTTACTCCTTAGAAGGAAAGTTATGACCAACCTATATAGCATATTAAAAAGCAGAGACATTACTTCGTCATAAAGGTCCGTCTAGTCAAGGCTAGGTTTTTCCAGTAGTCATGTATGGATGTGAGAGTTGGACTACATAATGAAAGCTGAGCACAGAATTAATGCTTTTGAACTGTGGTGGTGTTGGAGAAGACTCTTGAGAGTCCCTTGAACTGCAAGGAGATCCAACCAGTCCATCCTAAAGGAGATCAGTCCTGGGTGTTCATTGGAAGGACTGATGTTGAAGCTGAAACTCCAATACTTTGGCCACCTGATGCAAAGAGCTGACTCATTTGAAAAGACTCTGATGCTTGGAAAGAGTGAGGGCAGGAGGAGAAGGGGACGACAGAGGATGAGATGGTTGGATGGCATCACCGACTCAATGGACATGGGTTTGAGCAGACTCCAGGAGTTGGTGATGGACAGGGAGGCCAGGCGTGCTGCAGTTCATGGGGTCACAAAGAGTAGGACATGACTGAGCGACTGAACTTAACTGGAACATTTGAACAACTACTTTTTTTTTAATTCATTTTTTATTGAAGGATAATTGCTTTAAAGAAATTTGTTGTTTTCTGTCAAACCTCAACATGAATCAGCCATAGGTGTACATATATCTCCTCCCTTTTGAAACTGCCTCCGATTTCCCTCCCCATCCCAGCTCTCTAGGTAGATACAGAGCCACTCTTTGAGTTTCCTGAGCCATACCGCAAATTCCCATTGGCTATCTATTTTACATTTGGTAATGTAAGTTTCCATGTTACTCTTTCCATATATCTCATCCTCTCCTCCCCCTCCCCAAATCCATAAGTCTGTTCTCTATGTCTGTTTCTTCATTGTTGCTCTGTAAATAAATTCTTCAGTACTATTTTTCTAGATTCCGTATATACGCGTTAGAATATGGTATTTATGTTTTTTTTCTCACTCACTCCACTCTGTATAATAGGTTCTAGGTTCATCCACTTTATCAGAACTGACTCAAATGTGTTCCTTTTTAATGGCTGAGTAATATTCCATTGTGTATATATACCAAAACTTCTTTATCCATTCATCTGTCGATGGACATCTAGGTTGCTTCCATTCTAGCAACCTAGCTATTGAAAATAGTGCTGCAATCAACAATGGGATACATTTGTCTCTTTCAATTTTGGTTTCCTCAGGGTATATGCCTAGGAGTGGGATTGCTGGGTCATATGGTGGTTTATTCCTAGTTTCTTAAGAAATAACCATACCATCTTCCATAGAGGCTGTATCAATTTACATTCCCAACAGTGCAAGAGCGTCCCCTTTTCTTCACACCCTCTCCAGCATTTATTGTTTGTAGACTTTTTGATGAGGGCCATCCTGACCGGTGTGAGGTGATATCTCATTGTGGTCTTGATTTGCATTTCTCTAATAATGAGTGATGTTGAGCATCTTTTCATGTGTTTGTTAGCCATCTGTATGTCTTCTTTGGAGAAATGTCTGTTTAGGTCTTTTCCCCACTTTTTGATTGGGTTGTTTGTTTTTCTGGTATGAGTTATATGAGCTGCTTGTATATTTTAGAAATTAATCCTTTGTCAGTTGTTTCATTTGCTATTATTTTATCCCATCCTGAGGGTTGTCTTTTCACCTTGCTTTCAGTTTCCTTTGCTGTGCAAAAGCTTTGAAGTTTAATCTGGTCCTACTTATTTACCTTGTTTTTATTTCCATTTCTCTAGGAGGTGGGTCATAGAGGATATTGCTTTGATTCATGTCATCGGGTGTTCTGCCTATATTTTCCTCTAAGAGTTTTATAGTTTCTGGTCTTACATTTAGGTCTTTAATCCATTTTGAGTTTATCTTTGTGTATGGTGTTAGGAGGTGTTCTAATTTCATTCTTTTACATGTAGCTGTCCAGTTCTCCCAGCACCATGTATTGAAGAGGCTGTTTTGCCCTACTGTATATTCTTATGGCCTTTATCAAAAATAAGGTACCCATAGATGCATGGGTTTATTTCTGGGCTTTCTATCTTGTTCCACTGGTCTATATTTCTGTTTTTGTCAGTACCATACTGTCTTGATGATTGTACCTTTGTGGTATAATCTGAAGTCAGGAAGGTTGATTCCTCCAGCTCCCTTCTTCTTTCTCAAGACTGCTTTGGCTATTCAGGGTCTTTTGTGTTTCCGTATTAATTGTGAGAATTTTTGTTCTAGTTTCATGAAAAATACCAACGGTAATTTGAGAGGGATCACATTAAATTTGTAGACTGCATTTGGTAGTAGAGTCATTTTCACAATATTGATTCTTCCTATCCAGGAACATGGAATATCTCTCCATCTGTTTATGTCATCTTTGATTTCTTTCATTAGTGTCTTATAATTTTCTGTGTACAATTCTTTTGTCTCCTTAGGTAAGTTTATTCCTAGATAATTAATTCTTTTTGTTGCAATGGTGAATGGGATTGATTCCTTAATTTCCCTTTCTGATTTTTCATTGTTAGTAAGTCATTTCTGTGTATTGATTTTGTATCCTGCAACTTTGCTAAATTTACTGATCAGCTCTAGTAATTTTCTGATACTATCTTTAGAGTTTTCTATGTACAGTATCATGTCATCTACAAACAGTGAGAGCTTTACTTCTTTATTTTCTGATCTGGATTCCTTTTACTTCTTTATCTTCTCTGATTGCTGCAACTAGGACTTCCAATAGTATGTTGAATAATAATGGTAAAAGTGGACACCCTTGTCTTGTTCCTGATCTTAGGGGGAATGCTTTCAGTTTTTCACCATTTAGAATATTGTTTGCTGTAGGCTTATCATATATGACCTTTACTATGTTGAGGTATGCTCCTTTTATGCCTATTTTTGGAATAGTTTTAATCATAAATGGGTGTTTAATTTTGTCAAAGGCTTTTTCTGCATCTATTGAGATTATCATATGGTTTTTATCTTTCAATTTTTTACTATGGTGTATCACATCAATTGATTTGCGTATGTTGAAGAATCCTTGCATCCCTAGAATAAACCCAAATTAATCATGGTGTATGAACTTTTGGAAGTGTTGCTGAATTCTGTTTGCTAAAATTTTGTTGAGGATTTTTTCATCTATGTTCATCAGTGATATTGACTTGTAGTTTTCTTTTTTTGTGTTGTCTTTGTCTGGTTTTGGTATCAGGGTGATGGTGGCCTCATAGAATGAATTTGGAAGTGTTCCTTCCTCTTCAATTTTTTGAAAGAGTTTTAGAAGGATAGGCATTAGCTCTTCCTTCTCTAAATGTTTGACAGAATTCTCCTCTGAAGCCATCTGGTCCTGGGCTTTTGTCTTTTTGGGGAGGGTTTTGATCACAGCTTCGTTTCAGTGCTTGTAATTGGGTTGTTCATAATTTCTATTTTTTTCTGGTTCAGTCTTGGAAGATAGAACATTTCTAAGAATCTGTCCATTTCTTCCAGGTTATCTATTTTATTGCCATATAGTTGCTCATAATAGTCTCTTATAATCCTTTGTATTTCTGCATTGTCTATTGTAACCTCTCCTTTTTCGCTTCTAATTTTGTTGATTTGATTCTTCTCTCTTTTTTTCTTGATGGGTCTGGCTAAAGGTTTGTCAGTTTTGGAAAAATGACTTTTTGTACATCATCAGTACTTGAGTTAAATGATGCTATGATTCTGTTAAAAGAAGCTCAACATTTTTAAAACATTTATCTCTTAATATATATGTGTGTGAAATTCTGACACTGAAGCGTTCATGAGGATCTTGAAGGAAAATTGTCACGTAAAATTAAACACCAGCCAGTATCATCTTTTTTTCAATAATATTTTTTGGTTATTACTAAAAATATTTTTGTCCCACATACAAACAAATTTCTTTTAATCTTACAGCCTCCTATTTGTCAAGGGATTGCCCATCCTTAGCAAATGTTGCACTTTCAAGTTACTGAATTTACAAAATATCCTGCTTTAAAAGGAAAAATGCCTTTATTATACAAAAGCTTTAACTGCTACTATTGTCATTTATGTTGAACATGTGGTTAGCCTTTTGCTCTGACTGAAGTCAGGCTTTCGCTTTCTAAAATTTCCACAGGGGGAAATATTCTCTCCCACAGAAGGGTACCAGGAAAGCTGTGAGCTTTCTACAGAAGGTATTCTAAAACTCAAGATAAGGCAAAAAAGATGAAGCCAAGATGAATTAAAAAACTATAGAATTGTAATTATGCCTCTGCTTGCCATTAAAAACCACCATTTTAGTTGGAATAAAAGATTTCTTAACCTTTAATATTTTACTGACAAAAAAACAGTCTAAAAATGTGAGTAAACAAAATTTTTCCTACTACACAGTGCTGCTGAAACTAACTCTCGATTTTTGTGAATAGGAAAAGCTATTTGATTTGAAAGTGAAAAAAGTGAAAGTCGCTCAGGCATGTCCAACTCTTTGCAAAACCATGGACTATACAGTTCATGGAATTCTCCAGGCCAGAATACTGGAGTGGGTAGCCATTTGCTTCTCAAGGGGATCTTCCAACCCAGGGATCGAACCCAGGTCTCCACATTGTAGGCGGAGTCTTTACCAACTGAGCCACCAGGGAAGCCCTATTTGATTTGGGAAGGTATAAAAAAAGTATGAAGAAGCTCTGAAAAAGGCAATGGTCCTCTTTCCTACAGCCATAGTGGTTGGGATATTCTAACTGGTAAAGAATCCACCTGCCAGTTCAGGAGACTTGGGCTAGATCCCTGGTTTGGGAAGATCCCCTGGAGAAATAAATGATAACCCACTTCAGTATTCTTGCCTGGGAAATCCCATGGACAGGGGAGCCTGCCAGGCTGCAGTCCATGAGACTGCAAAGAGTCGGACATGACTCAGCAATTAAACACCACCACCACCACCAAGGAAGTCAGATAGTAAGTAGCATTGCAGAAAACTTTCAGGGGGGCGAACAGAATAGATGTGGACTACTCCTGCAATAAGGAAGCACTCAGGCTCTCCCTCTCTCCCCACCTAATAAGACAGGAAAGAAAAGGCAAGGAGGAGGAGAATAAAGAGAAAGGGAAGCTGCATGAGCAGGACAGGCAAAGGGAAGAGAGGTGAGCTGCAGAGAGCAGGAGAGAGCACAGCCAGGAACAGAAAAAAGAAAGCTCCAAATGAGAGTCTGGGCTTGTCTCATAGACCACACCCTCACCAAACAATCTATCTGGAAGAAGCCTGGGCCACCACAGCAATATTATCCCTGACTGGAGATCTGGGTGTACAGAAAGCCTGTCACTATCGTTTATGGGTAATTTTTAATGTACTTTAAGGGTTATTCAAAGGCGGGTCTCCAAAACATAACAAAAAGCCTCTTCTGCTGCTATCATATTTCTTTAGGGAAGGAAACTTACCAAAAGGAAAAAAAGAAAAAGAGCAAACATACAAGGGAGCTTAGTGTTGAGCACTTAAAATTTGGGTGCTCTTTTAGAATGCTAAATGCACACAAACATCAGGTAATCTGGCCCAAGTTCAACACTGGACTATCAAAAGCATGAAGTTATGTAAAGAAAGATGGTAAATCAAAAGCAAAACAAATATTATCATTGGATAAATCAGTAAGTATTTGCCCTAAATAATTTTATTAAGAAATAAAGTACCTGGATGGGGTGTGCTGCTCTGTCAAGCAGAGGTGGGAAGGTCTGTAACTGGGCTTGCATCCCTCTTCTGCTCTGCAATATTCTTGGTTACAAGGTGGTAGAAACAGAAGTATAAGAAAGGCTGTCTATATCCATACAGTTAAAACGTTTGATGACTGCCGGTCTAGATATGATTGTAGGCCTATTGATGATATACCACAGGCCCAGAAGTGACTTCGTACAACCATCTCATAACACTGATGAAGACACTAAGGCTCAGATCAATTGACTTGCTGAGGACACCACAGAGGAAGGAAGTGGCAGAGTTGGGAATCCAGGCCAAGTTTTCTGTCTTCTAGTTACAGGCTTTGTAGATTTCACCACCCAGCCTTTAGCTGCAAAACATTTTCATCTGAATGTTATGTGATGGATGCTCCATATTCCTGAGGGGTTATCATTATTTAAAAGGAATTACACACACACACACACACATACAATCTCATATTCCTTAGACTGGAGAAGACTATGTTTGCTTTGGGTTTCCCCATGGCTCAGCAGTAAAAAATCTGCCTGCAATGCAGGAGATGCAGGTTCAGTCCTGGAGTGGGGAAGACCCCCTGGAGGAGGGCATGGAAACCCACTCTGGTATTCTTGATTGGAGATCCCATGGACAGAGGAGCCTGCCAGGCTATAGCCCATATGGTCGCAAAGGTGGGTTAGTCGCTCAGTTGTGTCCAACTCTTTGTGACTCCATGAACTGTAGCCCTTCAGGCTCCTCTACTCATGGGGTTCTCCAGGCAAGAATACTGGAGTGGATTGCTATTCCCTTCTCCAGAGGATCTTCCTGACCCAGGGATCAAACCCAGGTCTCCTGCATTGCAGGCAGATTCTTTACTATCTTAGCTATAGGGAAGATCTTTAAAGGGTCGCAAAGAGTCGGACACAAATAAGGCAACTCAGCATGCACACGTTTGCCTGGTTTTTACAGTGTCTGTAAGTATGGACTATCAAAGAAGGTAGGAATTCTCACTCACCCTCTTTAAACAGGCCAGTGGTTGCCTTACAAAGGAAGCACTAGATAGAAAGAAGTGCAAAATACTGCCTAAACCTTGGGTTTACAAACTGAATGACAAGAATGGCAACACCTGTCCCCAAAGACTCAAATAAGAATGTGGCTGAGGATCACTGAGTTGCTACAATCAATGTCAGAAGCTTCAAAAGGCTCATTCAGACAAGTCCCTGGTCAGATTCCTGACTCACAGAATCCCTGAGGTCTAGTATAATATTTATTTAAAGACATTAAGTTTGGGGATAGTTTGTTATGCAGCAATAGATAACCAGAACTGGGTCTTAATTCTCTCAACTGTAAAATTAAGGAAGTGTTACCAGAGTATTATTGTGAGGATTAAATGAGACGGCAAGCAGTGGCTGTAACTGATTCTAAAAAGCTACCAACACCATCATCAAAACAGTAACAACAACCATAAAAGCTATTTTCAACATTGAAAACACTGCACCTACCCTAGATAGGCATCAAACATGGAAGTTCTCCTTCCAGGCTTGCCACTGGTGAGCTATGCACTTTTAACAAGTCAAAGAACCTCACATCATCCAGCCTTTTTTTCCCCCTGGGAGTCAGGCGGCAAAGGCAAAATGAGGCAGGTGTAAGACACAGGCTTTATGTGGTCTTTCAAAGAGTCAAAGCACAAATCCTACATATATTCTTTATGTCCATACAGAAATACTATAATCTCTTTAAACACGTGGTCTTAACTCAGCTTTTATTTACTTTTTGCTTCTGAAAATAATACACATGTCTAGAGAAATATTTTTGTCTTCTAAGAGAATTTCTGAATTGTAAGTAAAATAATAATGCCAGGGCCAAAATAGAGTGGTGGGAACTTGGGTGAATAAGAAAGATATTAATCCAGCCAAGGAAGCAAATGCCACTCATCTCTGGCCAACTTGTGCTATGAGTCATGAGGATCAGTGTTCCTTCATCTTTTGACTTTTGTGAGACTCCAGAAAGGCTCAGCTCGTGAGCAACCGGTTGGGATCGCTAGTGTAGCTGGTCTTTCTTCTTGCTTTGTATGGAACCTTATGCAAATTAGTTACTTTTCAGTCTCATTTTCCTTTCCAGTAAAACTGACAGGTAAAAGCAATAGTGTCTAAAGTCCTTTCAAGTCTAAAATTCTACAGTTTCTTTCATTGCCCTCCCAGGGGAGCGCAGTGGATTTGGAAAATATGCATATGGTATGTCTGTGTATTTATGCATTATTTTATTAAAAAAGAAGTAAAAGTTTGTGTTTTATTACGTGTAAAGAAAGATGATGTATTACATCTGGGGACAGCTACTCTGCCTCTTACCCAACCTCAGATAACCCCTAAACATGATCTTGAAAGATAGAGTTTAAAAACTTGTTTCGATAGCAGCTGAGAGTGTAAGACACACTCTATATTATAGTAACTGGTATGCATATACGTATATACATGTGAATGAAATAAAAGTTTCACAGAGTAATATTTACCCTTGCCAGCTTGAGTGTTCTATAATTTTCAATTTTCTTTCTTTTATCCCTCTATACGTTGAGACTCATCAAATGCAGTTCAAGTCTCAGTAGTAAACCAGGACCAAGCATGCTCATTTACAAAGGTCATCCTCTCCTCAGAATTTATAATCTGTCCCCTGGATTTCATTTTTGAAATTGTTCTTCAAATATTTAATGTCTCCCCCAACTATATGGTAACTCCCCTTATGGCATGTCTTTCAAAAAAATTTAAAGTACAAAATAAGAAGTGCAAACATAGAGTTTCTTCTCTCAGTACCCTATTTTCTAGATAAGAGGGAACACTAAATTATTTATGGAAGGCATACCATTTATAAATAACATCACTTGCATGTTAATTTTCCTCTTCACTAAACCAGGGGTAGCAAAATTTTAGTGTGTGTCAAAAATCAGCTGGAAAATCTGTTAAACATGCATATTCTCAGATTCTACCCTCAGGGTCTGACTCTGTCCATTCCTGGTAATGTCTAGAAATCCACACTTTTACCATACCCATCTTTTTTATTTTTAAAAATTTTATTGAAGTATATTTATTTTTAAAGTGTTAATTTCTGCAATACAGCAAAGTGATTCAATTATACTCCTTGTCATTTTGATCTTTGCGTCATTTATTCTGGCTATGCTGTGAGCTTCTACTCTAACTTACAAAGGTCTAGAACAGGGGGTCAGCAAAATTTTTCTATTAAGAATGAGATTATAAATATTTTAGGCTTTCAGGCCACAGGATGTCCACCATAACTATTCAACATTGCTGTTGTTGAGTGAACGTATTCATGAAAGTGAAAGTGTCAGTTGCTCAGTCAAGTCCAACTCTTTGTGACCCATGGGCTACAGCCTGCCAGTCTCCTTTGTCCATGGAATTCTCCAGGCAATAATACTGGAGTGGATTGCCATTATCTTCTCCAGAGGATCTTCCAGATCCAGGGACCAAACCCGGGTCTCCCACATTGCAGGAAGATTCTTTACCATCTGAGCTACCAGGTAGCCAGAGACCATTCATAGACAATATGTAAATAAGTGGGCATGACTTGTTCTAATAAAGTGTTATTTACAAACCTGTGACTGAGTCCTGGTCATAGCTGGCTAAAACCTCGTCTAGGATATGCACTAAAATTTGGTTTTGTTACCTAAGCATGACAATCAGACCTATTGGTCCTGGTCCTGGGTGCCTTGCCAAGTAAGTTAACAGTTTCAGCTCCCAGCCAGGCTCTTTGGAAAACCGTGCTTTCACCCATTAGAGATGTCAACAGGAGTGCTAAATGGCAGGGGAGAAATATGAACTTTTACTTTGATCTTCAAGGCTTACTTTAGAAGGTAAGGACATAAAGAAGTACCATTTCTCTTCAGAGACTCTAAAAGTGGAGTAGCTAGTACCCTTAATTAAGTTACAGAAGTCAACTATACATGTACTGCAAGAATCTAGGCAGCAACAACAGTTCCAACAGCCATTCCAATCGACATTTCTCTTTGTAAAACCAAGAGCTGGAAAACTTGAATCAGCCTTTGGTCCAAGAAGCCTCAGTTCCCAGGTGCCTTTTATGCACCGAGGTTTTGAGTAAAAGCCTAGAAGTAAAGATACACTCATTTATTTTCTATGACGCCAACTCTAAACTCAAGCTAGCTATATCTTCAGGTGGTTAAAGAAAACAAAAATATATCCACAATGGAAAAACAAAAACCAACTAGCTTCGTGAGATTTACTGAATATACAGCCTTAAAGCAATCTCCACTGTTAGTGCTTTTCTATAGCATTTTTCAAAGGTACTTTAAGAAAAATGAGATTTCCAACTCAAACTCACTCACATCAGAACCTAATTTCCCACATAATTTGTGGCTCCACTTGCATTATTTATGGACTGTGAGCACCACACACACTTATGAAGGTTGAGCCCAAATCCCTGTATAGTGTTACTAAAAATTGCCTCAAGAGATATGCCATTTTATTGGTTTCCATGTTGCTAAAAAGAACTATAACAGAGATGGGTTAAAGAGTTCCTTGTTCTCTCTGCTTTCTTCTCACTGGTTAACATTTTGCTCTTAATATTCTGAGAAGAGGGACAGCCAGGGAGTAGGAATGGGAGAGGGGGTGGTGGCGACGGTGGAGGTAGAATTGATGGAGAGCCTACTATGCACCAATAATTTGTTATTTCATTAAAACCCTAACAACACGGTATGACAAACATTATGTTTCCCATTTTACAGTCAGGGATCTTAATTCTGTGAAACTGAGAAAGTTACCTGAGGTTATACAGCCTGGAAGTTGTAGACACTGTATTGGAATTAAGAAATCTCTGATTTCTAAGGCCCTACTCTACATTCCATGCTGACTTTCAAGGAAAACTCAAAGCTACCAAACTACAATAGTGCTCATCTTCAGTAAAAGAGGTACCTGGTTAAAATGGGTTTTGAAACATATCCATATTGGACGTTCAGATTATCAAACATATCAAGATAAGACTGGATTCAAATACTACAGAAACAGTCTTTCAAACGACAGAGTAGAAAGAATGATTTTGGTGCCTCCTAGTTTGTTCCTTTTTTCCTTCTGGAGTCCTTTCACCTTCCCAGACATTCTCTGTCCACAGAGTATATTCCCAGAACTTCCATATCTTTGCTTTCCAGGCAGCATCAGACCATTTTCATCTTTGTATGTTCTAATAAAACCTACACATTTGGGAATTCCCTGGCAGTCCAATGGTTAAGACAGTGCTTTCACTGTCCTGGGTTGGGTTCAATCCCTGGTGGGAATTTATTAACAAGATCCCTCAAGCCTTGTAGCGCAGCCAAAAAAACAAAAACAAACCCATACACATCTGAAATCTTACCATTTAGGTCTTTAGGTGACAAAAGCAGCATAAACTAAAGCTGACTCTTCAGTAAGTTCAATAAGTTTGATAAAACTTTAGCCAGATTAAATAGTTAAAAAATAAAGAAACAAAGAACAGCCAAATTACCAATATCAAGAATGAAAGAGGCAGTATTACCTCAGATTCTACACAAATTAAAAGGACAAAAAAAAAAAAAACTATAACAATGTTATATTGATATATTTAACAACCTAAATAAAATGGACAAATCATTTGAGAGAAACTATCGCAACTTACTCAAGGTGTATTTCAGTATTTAATAGATATTATGTTACTTGAAAAACTAGTATCTATTGAACAAATTGAGTATGTAGTTAAAAACACTCCAACAAGAAAATCCTAGGCCCAAATGGCTTAACCAACGATTCTATCAAACATTTAAGGAAGAAATGATACCAACTCTACATAAATTTTTCTAAAAAACAGAAGAAGGATGACTTCTTCCCACCTCATTTTATGGAGTCTGCTACTCTATTACCAAAGCCAGACAAAGACAGTACAAAAAAAAGAAAACCATAGAGCCTTAGATAAAAAGGTTCTTAAGATTTTAGGAAATAGAATCTAGCAATGTACAAAAAGGATAATACATTATAACCAAGTATGATTTATCTCAGGATCGAGACTGGTTAATATTCAAAAACAATCAATGTAAGTTTTATATTAACAGACTAAGCAAAGAAATAATGTAAGATTTTCTAAATGGATGCAGAAAAAGGATTTGATGAAATCCAGTATGTATTCCTGATGAAACTTTCAGCATGCCTGCACTCATGCTCAGTTGCTCAGTCATGTCCAGCTCTTTGCAACCCCATGGACTGTGGCAAGCTGGGTCCTCTGTCCATGGGAATTTTCAGGCGATAACACTGGAGTGTGTTGCCATTTCCTCCTCCAGGGTATCTTCCCAACACAGGGATAGAAACTGCATCTCCAGCATCTCCTGCATTGACAGGCAGATTACTGCTGGGCCACCTGGAAAGCCCAGCTTTTAGCAGACAGGGAATAAAAAGGAGCTGCCTCAATCTGATAACGGGCATTAAAAAAAAAAAAAAAAAAGAAGGAAAACTGAAGGCTAACAGCATGCTTAAAGGTGGGGAATCAAGTGCTTTACCTTTACAATCTGGAAAAGGCAAAGATGTGTCTACTCACATCACTTCTATTCAACATTGTACAGAAAGATGCACTCTGTGCAACAAGAAAACAAAAAATATTACAGTAAAAAGTTCTGAAAGGAAAGGAGAAGTAAAACCATCTTTATTTACAGATGACACAGTTGTCCACTCAGAAAAATCTGATAAAATACACACACACACACAAAAAGTTTAAAATATGAGGTCGGTGAAATTGAAAGGCACAAGACCAAAATACAAAAGTTAGTTTTACCTCTCGGTCCTAGCAGTGAAAATCAGTATATTTTTTAAAATATCATAATAGCATTAAAAACTGAAATACGAATACATCAAAGGTATATAAGACGTAAGGCTATGAAACAGAACTGAAAGAAATTAAGGAAAATCTAAATAAGTTGAAAAAAATAAATACTGTTACTATGGCAAGTCTCTTCAAATTGACCTACAGACTCAGAGTAATCTCATTCAAAATCTCAGAGATTTTCTTCCTTTAAAAAAAAATGATAGCTTGTTCTAAAGTTCACATGGAAATACGAAGGATTCAGAAGAGCAAAAAAAAACTGAAATGGAAGAAAAAAATTGGAAGACATATTACCTAACTTCAAGACTGTTGTTATGAATAGAATAATTATGAGTGTCACAATTATAGTATGTCATAATCATGGCAATAGGATAGACAGAGCAACAGAAAGAATAGTCAAGAAATAGCCCTACACATATATGGTCAATTGATTTTCAACCAAGTTCTAGGCAATTCAATAGAGAAATGAAGCATTTTCAACAAATAGTGCTGAAACAATTGGATATCCCCGTGGAGTTGGG
This sequence comes from Capra hircus, assembly GCF_001704415.2. Taxonomy (NCBI): domain Eukaryota; kingdom Metazoa; phylum Chordata; class Mammalia; order Artiodactyla; family Bovidae; genus Capra; species Capra hircus. Next base: position 83,718,446 of record NC_030809.1, read on the forward strand.
GGTTGGGGGGAGGGAAATCTGGATAGATACTTTATGCTATATGCAAAAAATAGCTAAAAATGAATCATAACCTAAATGGAAAACCTAAATCTATAAAACATCAGTTAGATAGCATCACTGACTCAATGGACAAGAGTTTGAACAAACTCTGGGAGATAATGAAGGACCGAGAAACCTGACTGCTGCAATCATGGGGTCACAAAGAGTCAGACACAACTTAGGGACTGGACAGCAACAACAGCAACATAACACATCTAAAAGAACCCAGGAAAAAAACTTTTACGGCCCTGGGTTAAGTAAAGATTGTTAAGACACAAAACACAATACTGAAAATATGATGAATAAACTGGGCTTCATCAAAATTAAGACCCTCTGCTATTCAAAGGGCACTGTTTAAAGACAAAGCACAGAAGGAGAAAATATCATACATATCTATATAGAAATCAGATGACTGTCCCATACCAAATGTTGCTGAAGATGTAGAGAAATTGGAACTCTCACGCATTGCACTTGGAAATGTAAAATGTTCAACTGCTTTGGAAAACTTCAGTAATTTCTCTAAAAAACTAACATGCCCGTCATCTGATCCAGCCATTTTGGACACAAATATTTTATAGTAAAGCTTAATTTGTAATATCTGAAAATTAAAAATGATCCAAGTGTCCATCAACAAATATACAAATAAATTGTGACATATCCATACAATGAACTACTAATCAGCACCAATAAGGAATGAACTACTGAAACACACAACCAGCATGGATCTGAACTAATCATGCTGAATGAAAGAAATCACACAAGAAGCTGTATACACAATACATTTCTATTTTTATAGAATTACAGGAAATCCAAACTCATTTGTAGTGATAAAGTATTCAGCAGTACCTGAGAATAAGGATGGGAGTGGGGAAGAGAGCAGTGACAGGATATTATAAAGAACATGAGGAAATTCTGGGGGTGATGTGTATCTTCACTACCTTACTGAGGTGATGGTTTCATAGGCATATACAAATGTCAAAACTAATCAGCTTGCAAACTTTACTTTTAGCATACTGCATATCAATTATCTCAATAAAGTTATTTGAAAAACAATGTAACCAAATAATGAAAGCCTGCATTTTTGTGAGTTTAAGAAAAGTAATAATCTTCAGTCATTCTGAATTGTTGGAAAACACATTTTCCACAAAATTCACTATATATGGGGGAACTCACCTTGAGGCACTCAATTCAGTTCAGTTCAGTCGCTCAGTAGTGTCCGACTCTTTGTGACCCCATGAATCGCAGCACAAAAGGCCTCCCTGTCCATCTTCAACTCCTGGAGTTCACTCAGACTCACGTCCAAGTCCGTGATGCCATCCAGCCATCTCATCCTCGGTCGTCCCCTTCTTCACCTGCCCCCAATCCCTCCCAGGATCACAGTCTTTCCAATGAGTCAACTCTTTGCATGAGGTGGCCAAAGTACTGGAGTTTCAGCTTCAGCATCATTCCTTCCAAAGAACACCCAGGGCTGATCTCCTTCAGAATGGACTGGTTGGATCTCTTTGCAGTACAAGGGACTCCCAAGAGTCTTCTCCAACACCACAGTTCAAAAGCATCAGTTCTTCGGTGCTCAGCCTTCTTAACAGCCCAACTCTCACATCCATACATGACCACAGGAAAAACCATAGTCTTGACTAGCCAGAACTTAGTCGGCAAAGTAATGTCTTTGCTTTTGAATATACTATCTAGGTAGGTCATAACTTTTCTTTCAAGGAGCAAGCGTCTTTCAATTTCATGGCTGCAATCACCATCTGCAGTGATTTTGGAGCCCCCCAAAATAAAGTCTGACACTGTTTCCACTGTTTCCCCATCGATTTCCCATGAAGTGATGGGACCAGATGCCATGATCGTCGTTTCCTGAATGTTGAGTTTTAAGCCAACTTTCTCGCTCTCCTCTTTCACTTTCATCAAGAGGCTTTTTAGTTCCTCTTCACTTTCTGCCATAAGGGTGGTGTCATCTGCATATCTGAGGTTATAGATATTTCTCCCGGCAATCTTGATTCCAGCTTGTTTCTTCCAGTCCAGCGTTTCTCATGATGTACTCTGCATAGAAGTTAAATAAGCAGGGTGACAATATACAGCCTTGATGTACTCCTTTTCCTATTTGGAACCAGTCTCTTGGTCCATGTGCAGTTCTAACTGTTGCTTCCTGACCTGCATACAGATTTCTCAAGAGGCAGGTTAGGTGCTCTGGTATTCCCATATCTTTCAGAATTTTCCACAGTTTATTGTGATCCACACAGTCAAAGGCTTTGGCATAGGCAAGAAAGCAGAAATAGATGTTTTTCTGGAACTCTCTTGCTTTTTCGATGATCCATCAGATATTGGCCATTTGATCTCTTCTTCCTCTGCCTTTTCTAAAACCAGCTTGAACATCAGGGAGTTCACGATTCACATATTGATGAAGCCTGGCTTGGAGAATTTTGTGCATTACTTTACTAGCATGTGAGATGAGTGCAATTGTGCGGTAGTTTGAGCATTCTTTTGCATTGCCTTTCTTTGGGATTGGAATGAAAACTGACCTTTTCCAGTCCTGTGGCCACTGCTGAGTTTTACAAATTTGCTGGCATATTGAGTGCAGCACTTTCACAGCATGATCTTTCAGGATTTGAAACAGCTCAACTGGAATTCCATCACCTCCACTAGCTTTGTTCGTAGTGATGCTTTCTAAGGCCCACTTGACTTCACATTCCAAGATGTCTGGCTCTAGATTAGTGATCACATCATCATGATTATCTGGGTCATGAAGATCTTTTTTGTACAGTTCTTCCGTGTATTCTTGCCACCTCTTCTTAATATCTTCTGCTTCTGTTAGGTCCAGACCATTTCTGTCCTCTATTGAGCCTATCTTTGCATGAAATGTTCCCTTGGTATCTCTAATTTTCTTGAAGAGATCTCTAGTCTTCCCATTCTGTTCTTTTCCTCTATTTCTTTGCACTGATCGCTGAAGAAGGCTTTCTTATCTCTTCTTGCTATTCTTTGGAACACTGCATTCAGACACTTATATCTTTCCTTTTCTCCTTTGCTTTTTGCTTCTCTTCTTTTCACAGCTATTTGTAAGGCCTCCGCAGATAGCCATTTTGCTTTTTTGCATTTCTTTTCCATGGGGATGGTCTCAATCCCTGTCTCCTGTACAATGTCACGAACCTCATTCCATAGTTCATCAGGCACTCTATCTATCATATCTAGGCCCTTAAATCTATTTCTCACTTCCACTGTATAATCATAAGGGATTTGATTGAGGTCATATCTGAATGGTCTAGTGGTTTTCCCTACTTTCTTCAATTTAAGTCTGAATTTGGTAATAAGGAGTTCATGATCTGAGCCACAGCCAGCTCCTGGTCTTGTTTTTGTTGAGTGTATAGAGCTTTTCCATCTTTGGCTGCAAAGAATATAATCAATCTGATTTCGGTGTTGACCATCTGGTGATGTCCATGTGTCGAGTCTTCTCTTGTGTTGTTGGAAGAGGGTGTTTGCTATGACCAGTGCATTTTCTTAGCAAAACTCTATTAGCGCTTGAGGCACTAGTTCCTAACTAAACGCCACTCCTGGAAGAGGATCTTAATTTTATTCGGTTATAGATTATCTATGCTTTTACAATAGGCACATTATATATCATAGGGCTTTATTGTACTTACAGGAAACTTTTAAACAAAAGACAGTATGTGCATATACTTACATATGATGATGTACACATATATATACACATATATGATGTATACATATATATACACATATGTTGATATGTATGTGTGTATATATATATCCATACATCAAAAGAAAACATTGAATATCAAGAGAAAACCTAGTAAGAACAATAAATATAAGAATCTTACTCTAGTAAAGTTGTTAGATTTAAAGTGAAGAAAAATTATTTGGTATAGCAATGCAAAAATATAAAGTTATTATAAGATAGAAAAAAAAATTGGTAGACCAACTGCTTTTTCGTAACCATATTCACCAACAGACAACACAAACAGGCTGAGGAGAGAGCACAGTGATCGTAATGAATTTATGGCACTGAGATCCAATGCTTCAAGAACATTTTTATAGATTACTTTAGAAAAAAATTCTTGATGTATGAAACGACTTTTTTTTTAAGGTTCAAAGACAAATGAATAATGCAGAATTGGGGACAATAAAGGCAATTGCTTGGCCTAAGTCAAGAGGCCTGAAAATACTCTTCTTGGGGATAATGCACCTGACATGATGAAAAGGGCAAAACTTTTTAAAAACTAATGAACTTCAAAAAATGAGAAAGTAATAAACTTGAAGGTACACGTCTCATGAGGATTTGACATTTACAAACCAATCACCTTGGGAAGTGGGTCATATTATTGTTTCTGGAATGGGCTTCCTGATCAAGCTCTGTGTGTGTGTGTGCGTGTGCGTGCACGTGTGTGAATGCACACATGCTCACGTGCACGTTTGTGTTAATCACACAGTCACATCTGACTCTTTGCAACCCCATGAACTGTAGCCTGACAGGCTCCTCGCCCACGGGGTTTCCCAGGAAATGCTGCAGTGGGTAGCCATGCCCTCCTCCATGGGATCTTCCCAACCCAGGGATTGAACTCCGGTCTCCTGCACTGCAGGTAATACCATCTGAGCAATGAGGGAAGCCCCCTGATTAAGTTAAGCACTATCAAATAAAGAAATAAACAAAATAAAACCAAGTAAACAACTATCTTATAAATTAACAGTCCCTTGTCTTTCAGGATTCAAAGCTTTAATCCATGGTATTGGGCTCCAAACACTCCATGAAATAGGGTCCCAAATAGTGTTTGACTATTGGAGTGAAATACTAACACTATTTGACTAATTCCCCAAATCAAATATACTCTTCAAAGAAAAAGATCTGCCAATAATAGTGATATTAAAATGAAAGTTATATGGACCTAAAGTAGTATATAGAAGGGTTGCAAAAGGTCTGAGATTTCCTATTATTGACAAAGAAAGTCAATAGACTTTATGGGGAAAAACATTATGCAGTTAAGTGCTATGTATCTACACTGAACAGTCAGTCACATAACACCAGTAGCATCACTGTATTTCTAGTGCCCCACACAGTGCTTGTGGAGAAGGCAATGGCACTCCACTCCAGTACTCTTGCCTAGAAAATCCCATGGATGGAGGAGCCTGGTAGGCTGCAGTCCATGGGGTGGCTAAGAGTCAGACATGACTGAACGACTTCACTTTCACTTTTCACTTTCATGAACTGCAGAAGGAAATGGCAACCCACTCCAGTGTTCTTGCTTGGAGAATCCCAGGGACGGAGGAGCCTGGTGAGCTGCCATCTACGGGGTCACATAGAGTGGGACACGACTGAAGCAACTTAGCAGCAGCAGCAGCAGCAGCAGCAGCAGCAGCAGCAGCAGCACACAGTGCTTGGTATCTAACCTATACTCTACAAATCTTTACAATGGTGAATACACACACTTTTTAAAGAAGGATATTACTTTGGAATAAAATGTAATTATTTGAAAGAGTATGATCAATCTTCAAACCAATTTTAAAGTAGTTTTCCCAGTTTAAAGTATGTTTCACATCTAATCAGCCATAATCTCTCAAAATATCCTAAATGTTAGTTAGAGCAGTGATGATCTATGTTATAATTCAACCTCAATGAGATAAGACATGGCAACTATACAATGGAAACTTTTGATCAATTATACAATGAATTGTACATGACATGTTAATAAGGATAAAATTCTGGTTTTTATTACACAGATTAAAATATAGTTGACCTTTGAGCCAACCCCTTGTGCAGCCAAAAACCTGAGTGTAACTCTGACTCCCCTAGAAATTAACCAGCTTACCACCTGCCAGAAAACTTACTAATAACATGAACAGTAAATTAATAATTTTGTTGTTACATGTATATCTATGTATTTTTATCATATACCTAAATTTCTCTGATATTTCTATGGTACACAGTTCATCTATGAGCTCTTTCAAATTGTGAAAAACCTCCAAAAACTTCTCCAATATACTTATTGAAATAAAATCTATGAATAGGTGATCTGAGCAGTTCAAACCCATGCTCTTAAAGGGTCAATTGTAATAGTAAGAAGTGAGAAGGGTTTTGCAAAGAGGGAAATCCCTTTGACCAGCATATGATCAAATATCACAAATTCAGGATTAACTCATTTGGAATGTGGAATAATACAGGCTAACAGTAGGCTGAAATTTTATTTTTTCACTATTTATATTAAGATAGGAAAATGTTCTGCCAACATACTTGTTATTTGTTCATTCACCTTACTGATTTAAAAATGTGTCTAAACAAAAGAAAAGCAAATACAATCTCAATGAATTATTTACAATTATAAGAACTAATGTTGCCCCTTGGCCAGGTGAACTAGGTGCATCTGACAAACCAAGGCTGTAAGCCTCACTCTCATAATATTTTGGTGGCAGTTCTTAGTCTTTGAAGGCATGATCACATTTTATTTTCACTGTATAAGTAGTAGTCAATGTGATAGAGCACACCATAGTCAGCCAGTGGCTTTGTGGGTCTGACTTTCTCACAGACTCTCCTACTCTTCCTCACACCATGAACTTCTGTGCTTAGTCCTAGAGGAGGGCGTGGTGATCCAGTATTCTCCAGGTATTCTGTCTGGAGTCCCATGGACAGAGAAGCCTGGCGGGCTACATACAGTCCATGGGGTCACAAAGAGTCAGAGACGACTGAGCAACTAAGCACAGCACGTCCTTCACTAATCCCTAAAGTCACGCTCCTCTTTTCAACTCTGAGCCTTCACCTCAGATGCTCCCTCTTCCTTCCAATCCTCTAGCTTTCCATGTCCCACTCAAGATAAATTATTCTCATCTTCGCTATTTACAAAGAAATTTGTTTTTACCTCCACATTTCTTCTCTTTAGAGTCTAACTTTTACAGGCCGATTGGAAAATAATGTATCCTAAAAATAATTTGACTGTGTGCATCACAATACTGTGGAAAATTCTGAAAGAGATGGGAATACCAGACCACCTGATCTGCCTGTTGAGAAACCTGTATGCACATGGACCAATAGACTGATTCCAAATAGGAAAAGGAGTACATCAAGGCTGTATATTGTCACCCTGCTTATTTAACTTCTATGCAGAGTACATCATGAGAAACGCTGGGCTGGAAGAAACACAAGCTGGAATCAAGACTGCCAGGAGAAATATCAATAACCTCAGATATGCAGATGACACCACCCTTATGGCAGAAAGTGAAGAGGAACTAAAAAGCCTCTTGATGAAAGTGAAAGTGGAGAGTGAAAAAGTTGGCTTAAAACTCAACATTCAGAAAACGAAGATCATGGCATCTGGTCCCATCACTTCATGGGAAATCGATGGGGAAACAGTGGAAACAGTGTCAGACTTAATTTTGGGGGGCTCCAAAATCACTGCAGATGCTGACTGCAGCCATGAAATTAAAAGACACTTACTCTTTAGAAGGAAAGTTATGACCAACCTAGACAGCATATTGAAAAGCAGAGACATTACTTTGCCAACAAAGGTCCGTTTAGTCAAGGCTATGGTTTTTCCAGTGGTCATGTATGGATGTGAGAGTTGGACTGTGAAGAAAGCTGAGCACCGAAGAATTGATGCTTTTGAACTGTGGTGCTGGAGAAAACTCTTGGGAGTCCCTTGTACTGCAAAGAGATCCAACCAGTCCATTCTGAAGGAGATCAGCCCTGGGTGTTCTTTGGAAGGAATGATGCTGAGGCTGAAACTCCAGTACCTTGGCCACCTCATGTGAGGAGTTGATTCATTGGAAAAGACTGTGATGCTGGGAGGGATTGGGGGCAGGAGGAGAAGGGGACGACAGAGGATGAGATGGCTGGACGGCATCACCGACTCGATGTACATGAGTTTGAGTGAACTCCACGAGATGGTGATGGACAGGGAGGCCTGGCGTGCTGCAATTCATGGGATTGCAAACAGTCGGACACGACTGAGCGACTGAACTGAACCGAAAAATAATTGTATTAATATTATATTTTCCATGGTACCATAACATTCCTGACACATAGTAGGGACTCAATAAATATGTACAGAATCATATAACTGAATTCAACGCATACACCACTGTAAGTATGTCATTCTAATGAATTACTTTAGAAGCCTAATAATGATTATGATGATAATAATAAACTACTGCATTCACTGAATATCCACCATTTGCCAGACAATTTGTTAGATGTATTATACATAGTAACTTATTCCTTATAATATAACCCATCTCTTGGATGAGGAAGCCAGGATTCAGAAAAGTACACTAAACACAGGGAAAATGCTGGTATGCTGATGATCAGATTCAAATCCAGGAATTCCTGGTTAAAAAGATCTTATTCCTCTTCCTCGCATATCTTTACTTTCTTTCCCTCACTTATGTATCAGTAAAGCTCTTATAATCTATTCTTCAGTTTACGTCTTTCTAATTTAATCTGTTTTCAAGATTCTAGGCTGCCTTTAAAGAGTTATCAATATTAAGGATATTCTAAGGATTTTGTCTACTCTGATACTATTTTTTAAATCAATTTCTAATCAAATAACTTCAGAGTCACAGTTAGATATATAGGTTGAAGATAAGAGAGATGTACTTGAAATAAAATGTCAACATCCCTTGAAGCAGTTTGAAATCCATAAAATTCCAAACAAACAAAACCAGAACCTCAAATACCCAATGTATACAAGAACATGATATCCCCCAAACAAACTCCTGCAGCCTCTTCTATGTGATGATCCCCACAGTGTCATATACCTATGAAATGCCCTGTTTTTGAATATCTGCTTCCTCCCTTTAAATAATAGATCTTTAAAACATGAGAGTCATAACTGACGGATTACAATATTTCTACTTTTAAAATCTGAATTTCTTATGCACAAAATAATTCCCAGTAAAAGCACTTGTACCAAGAACATTGAACCTTTCTTCTTCTATAAGCGTATCAGCCTGCAATCATATCTAGATCAACAGTGAAGATAACTGCTTAAAAGAGAGCCATGCTTTCCTTTGTCAGAAATTCATTACTTTTTATTAGGGTCATTGCTTGAAAACTTCAAAACACCATATGGACCTAATTGTGGTTTATTTTGGCAAAAAGGAAGACACTGTAGAACAATTGAGGCATTACATTCTACAATTCCATTACTTTCATCCCTCTCATTTTTATTACTGTGTCATTAAAGGCAACTTGAGTGAGCGAAGAATTATAGTGTCATGTGTACAGGCCAGTAGATTAATAACAAAACACACTCAAGTTTAAAGGTATCTAACAGCTGTTTTCATTATTTTGTGTAAATACGCTTGAAGCATATCTATCTGATTAGTGGATAGAGTGCTCTTCTCTGTCACATGCCATGGGCACTGCTATGTGCAAGTAATCAAAGTGCTCAGAAAATGAGTTTACATTGTTCACTGCTGAAATACACAAATGTCAAAAAGTGACTGCGCATCAAAGCTTAGTCAAATCATCTGCTGCAAACAAACAGATTCCAATGCACATTTCAGCTTAAAACATTCCACTGCAGCGCAGAGCTGGACTTATTGCTGGCCAAAATGAAGTGGTGTGCAGAGAATAATACGTTTCTTTAGAGAGAAAGAAATGACTTCAAAATCTGATTCATTCATATGGATCCATACAGATCATCATCTATATTAATTTCTAACAGAGTCAACACCTAGTTATATTATTATTTTTTTTTTTAGTTTTTTATTTTTTAAATTTTAAAATCTTTAATTCTTACATGCGTTCCCAAACATGAATCCCCCTCCCACCTCCCTCCCCATAACATCTCTCTGGGCCATCAGGGATATTAATTTTGAAATGCTTTTAAATGTGAACTGGTAATGGCATATGCCACATATTCTTATTTTAGGGCTTATATATGCTGTAAAACCCATACATAACTTAACATTTCTCAGACAATGATTTTTAATTCCACGTTCAGAGAGTTTTCCTTCATTCTCTTTTACCCTGTTATCTTCTATCTAATTATACATTTACTTCAAATTCCAGTACCCAGTTGCTTGCTACTTAAACATTTCAAAAATATTTATCCTTAACTATCAGCTCCTGTCCTTCTACGACTTTCTTCACGTGACCTCTGGTCTTCTTCAACCATAGAAACACTTGACTCTCATTCCATTACAGAGTTGACAGGTTCAACTACCATGCGGTCTGCCCACTCAGTGGGTTTTTTCACTTCATCACCATCTCTCTGGTTAACTGACTATCTCTGTGGTTTCTTGTCCCCTGTGTCTGATGCTCCAACTCAGACATTTGTTTACAAATCTATTCAAAACTCCTCTGGTCCTTTTCTGTGTGTGTGTGTGTGTGTGTGTGTGTGTGTGTGTGTGTGTGTGGTGGGGGGGGCGGAGAGGGACAACCTGATGTCATACTCATGAACAGCCCCTGCAATAATATGGGTGCGGAATATTCTCAATATGATGATGAGTGCAACTTCCTCCTTCTTCCAAAACCTGGCGTTAAAAATGCCCCATTCCTATTCAAGTCCTCTGTCAAGAACCCCTGATTTTGACGTATCTGGCTTCCTCAGAAATGCTTTTAAACCACTTTATGCATGCCCCTCCAGTCCCAGAAACACTTGTTTCAAATTTATCTGTCTGCCTCTTCCAAGTTTCTCATCTTTTCCTTCAATTTCATCCACTTGGTCTTTGGGGATGTTTACACTGAAGCTCGTATTTCAAGACTCATCTAGTTTTCTCTCAAGCATCTCTAAGGCCTCCGCACTGTTTGAACGCTTGCCTTGTCATCTGTATACTCTGTCTGTCTGCACCTCAGTTTCCTCCTGCCCTTCTGATGAGAGGCTGGAGCACTTGTGAGAGTGAGCCTCTGGTAGTACTAACACAAGCCAGACCTGGCTGCAGAGGTGTTAAGTAAGCTTCTCCACGCTGAACTGACAATGACTTTCTGCACTGCCCTTTAAGTTCCAAATTTCTTCTGAGGTGTTCTGTAAGTAAAGTTCATAACCAAATTGTTAAGACTTTCAGTTAGGGTACAAGCTAGGTTTTCAAAAGGTTAGAGAGTAATTATATACCCACACTCCATGCTTTCAGGTCACCTTTCCAAGTGGTAAACCTCATCTGCTGATGTGTTGACACAGCTCAAGGAGAATAAAGTACATCAAGGGACACTGATTCTCTCTAAGTTTAACCTAACCATACTTTGGCTCACTGTTCTAAAAGGTTCTTTTAAAATAGAGTCAAAATGCAACAGGGACTTTATTGCTGATAAATTTATTCCATAAGGTAAATAGCACTTAAGCTAAACAAGACAGCTAGATAGTAAGCACCAATTATAACTCATTTCTCTTAGGAGAAAAAGATGTAAGCTGAACATTAACCCAAGCTTAGTGATGGTTCTGCAGCTGCCATACAGACACTATTTATTAGAAATCAACAGTAGAGAAATGTTCTGGTCCTGTAGGGTGTAAAGAAGCATTAACGCATCCCCATGTTTAAGAATCTTATAGTCAAATGATTGAAAATACTTAAATCATTGAAAATAGACATGCATATATAGGACAGTAAAACAGGAGAGTGAAAAAGTTGGGTTAAATCTCAATATTCAGAAAACTAAGATCATGGCATCTGGTCCCATCACTTCATAGGAAATCGATGGGGAAACAGTGGAAACAGTGGAAACTTTATTTTGGGGGGCTCCAAAATCACTGCAGATGGTGTCTTCAGCCATGAAATTAAAAGACGCTTACTCCTTGAAAGAAAAGTTATGACCAACCTAGATAGCATATTAAAAAGCAGAGACATTACTTTGCCAACAAAGGTTTATCTAGTCAAAGCTATGGTTTTTCCAGTGGTCATGTATGGATGTGAGAGTTGGACTATAAAGAAAGCTGAGCACCGAACAATTGATGCTTCTGAACTGTGGCACTGGAGAAGACTCTTGAGAGTCCCTTGGACAGCAAGGAGATCCAGCCAGTCCATCCTAAAGGAAATCAGTCCTGAATATTCATTGGAAGGACTGATGTTGAAGCTGAAACACCAATCCTTTGGCCACCTGATACAAAGAACTGACTCATTTGAAAAGACCGTGATGCTGGGAAAGATTGAAGGCAGGAGGAGAAGGGGACAACAGAGGATGAGATGGTTGGATGAGATCACCGACTCAATGGACATGAGTCTGAGTGAACTTCAGGAATTGGTGATGGACAGGGAGGCCTGGCGTTCTGCAGTCCATGGGGTCGCAAAGAGTCAGACACGACTGAGTGACTGAACTGAACTGAACTGATACACGATATATGCACACAAAATTATGATTCTATATGTAATTTAAAAGGTTTCTTTATATATAAGTCTGTCTGGGCAAGATACAGAGGTATGGAATAAACTAAAGGCAGTATCTTACCACAATGTACTCTTTAAAATAAATGACCTACTTGTCTAACGTCTGTGACATTATTCAGAAAGGACTATTGAAAAAGCATAATCCTAAGTACTGTTTTTTTAGAGGCGAAGGTAGTAAATAGGAGGTAAGAGGAAAGAATTTGACTCTAGACCCATACAGAGAGACAGCAGGAAAACAATGGGGAAACCGTTGTGTGATGGCTTACAATCAAGAGGGAGTCATGTCCTATTCGTCTGGAGGAACACAAGAGCTAAGGTACCAAGCTACGAGCGAAAGGCAAGTATTAGCGAGGAAATGTCAGTTCACTTCTTTTCACTACTGATAATGCACTGGACACCTGAATAAACTTGGCAGTCTTCATTTCAGGGCTTAAGTATATGTCTCTCCTTCTTTCCACATTATATGCTTCATTAAATCTTCCATATATCCTGTACCTTGACCCCTCCCCCAACCCCTTTCCACATCAAAACGCAGCAAAATGATCTAGCTTCTTATTTCCAGTTGGAATTTTCTCTCTGGTTGGGTCCCTTTGCTGTGATCACATCCTTGAAGCTGCATCTTATGATGATTCTTCAATAAAAATACAGACTCAATTCCCTTCAGGGAAAGTGGTACCAGAAACGTTTCTGCCTCACAGGATCCATCACCTTCCTGGGAGGAATGTTCTGCTCGCCTAAGAGCTTTGCAAACCAGAATGTGGTATGTGAATGGAAGGCATGACTCTGGCTGCTGTTATTAATCACCATACCTTTCAGCTTCACTTCTATCTAAGATAGCCTGCATTGCGCTTCGCAGAATAAGCACACAGAGAAGCGGGCGGTGTGCTAGCTGAACATAGCTTATGCGGCACCTGGCACACCACATGCAAAAAGGCTTGTTGCTGACGGTGCTAATGCTCACTGAAATTAAAGTCTATCTTCTCATGATCACATAATAACTGGCAATCACCTTGGAATGGGAGTGTATTAAGCCCTATAAAACATAGCTAGTACTTTGGCCCAAGTTCTGCTCTCAGTGAAACTAGCGAGCAGCGGCTCAGGGCTCCTCTCAGAATACACATGTTACAAAGCATTTAACCTTTCCATCGTTCTCAAGAATATTCACAGTTACACTAGCCGGATTATTCAAATGACTCCCAGAGTTTCCCTGATTATGTATGCCACTCAAATGAGGAAGATTAAATACAGCCCTGTTCACTGGAAGAGTCTAAGAAACACTAGACGAAGCATAGAAAACTGATTGCTTCTTGATTCTTAGAAGCCACACACATCACAAAATCACTTTGTCTTTTATTAGACTAATAACTGAATTCAACTGGACCACAAAACCATTGGGAACCAAATTTCCTTCCTTCCATAAGGTGTTACTGAAATTCTTCCTTCTCTAAAATGCCCATTTTAGCGAAAATATTCAATGCTACCAGTATATTCTGCACTTAAACTTGAAAATATTACCCATTATTAATCTTACTGATTTCTGTGTGCATGTTATATTGACTTATATAGGTATGTGATCAAAGAAATAATCAGAAGTGAACTTAGAAACTGACCTCATTCAACATCCCAATTACTTGGGAAGCCCTTGAAAAGACTTGGCTACAATATTCTACCTACTGATTATTGAATTCATTTTCATTTAGATCCCTTTCTATGGAAGGGTACAGAGAATTTCCAACAGGGTAGCTTAAGACAATGTCCCAAGGTTTTATAGAGTCGTCAGGTTACATGAAATGTGTCATCTCCTCTCCCTCTAAATATCATGAGCTCTCTTTGTCCTTTAGCCATTTATGGCACAAGAATCTCTACAGTCTGATCAGTAATATCAAACTTATTTCTTCAAAACATATCACTCAGGATCATTTTTCTAGATTTCATATACATATATATATATATATGCATTAGCATATATTTGCTTTTCTCTTTCTGACTTACTTCACTCTGTATGACAGATTCCAGGTTCGTCGACCTCACTTCAACTGACTCAAGGGGCTGCAGGCGTAGAGAACAGAGTTGTGGACACAGAGGGGGAAGGAGACGGGGGTATGAATTAAGAGAGCAGCATGGGCATATATATACTGCCATGTATAAAACAGACAGCTAGTGGGAAGCTGCTGTGTAATAATTCAGGGAGCCTAGCTCGGTGCTCTGTGATGACCCAGAGAGGTGGAATGGGGTGGGGGTGAGAAGGAGGCTCAAGAAGCAGCAGTTATATGTATAACATAAGGCTGACTCACGATGCTATAGAGGAGAAACTAATCAACATTGTAAAGCAATTATATTCCAATTAAAAAAACGTATCACTCACATACACACACATATACATCCTACTTAACTTGTTGAATAAATCTAATTATTAGAAAGAAGACACCTTTGCCTATGCTTTTCATGTAATAATTCTTTGCTCAGGAACAACACAACAGAAATGAACCCACATTTGCACATAACAATCTTTAAAACTCCAAGGTTCAGTGATTTCATAGTGTGAATATAGGTATTTTGCCTTTCCAAAAAAAAAATCTTTCCTCTCCAGGTTATTTCAAGACCTGTCAAGTGTTTCTAGAGATGCTATATATATAATCTTTTTTTTTTTTGAACATAAGAGTTAACACTTTCAAATGTCATTTTGTACATTTCAGTGCACTATTTTGGTAAATCCAAGTGATACTGAAATTTCATCCTTATCACTCATTATTCTTTTAATTATTCCTTGTTCTCTGTCATCCAAAATTCTAGGACACTTGCTTTGAATTTTTGTCTGTGGTATCCTACCAGAGTAGAGAAGGAATACTTTTTGATCATCTACTCTATATGAAATACCCTGATTGACACTTGATCCCTAACGTTGCCTAGAATTTAATCCTCACAAAATCCTAGCTGAGAACTTTCCTGGTGACCCAGTGGTTAAGACTCCATGCTTCCACTGCAGGTGGCATAGGTTCAACCCCTGGTTGGGGAACTAAGAGCCCACATGTTTCACTGCTCAGTCAAAACAAAACAAAACAAAACAAACAAAAAAAACACACCTAGTTGCCTAGCTAGTTTGTAGATGAGGAAATAGAAACTTACCAAGCTTAGGTGATTTGCTCAAGAATCTAGTAAATGACAGAAATCAGACTTTTAGATAAAGTTTGTCTGAATCCAGATCTGTGATTTTTCTGTAAAAACCCAGGATCTCCCTTTAAAGCTAATAGGAATTCATGAGTACATATGCGTTCAAGGAAGATGGTTAGATAATTATGAATCAACTTAGCCATCTTAACTGTAAGGCTATGATGAAAGGGTGTGTGAAGTGACCTGCTGAATCCATCTAATGCTTTCTGTATGTTAAATACATAGAATATATATATATATATATATATATATATACACACACACCTGTGTATACACTGAGGTCTGAAGGTATACCAGTCGTATTTAATCCTTATAACACTATGATTTCTGACATTTTATATCTGGGCACACAGGTTCATCAAGCTCAGCGACTGTTCTAAGGTCAGACAGCTGGTCCTAAGGTCAAATAGCCACCCTACTCACTAACCGAGCAGCCCTATTTTAAGGGACAGTGATGTTATGCATGACATGACATGTGCACTGTCCAACATGCTGGTTTCCAGTAAGCAGCATTCATTATATAGGCTGCACAAATTATGTGCTTAAGAAGACATTCTGAAATGTGGCCAGCTATTTTTCTCTTATTTTCCCTGTCACTGTCATCTGCACATTTATAAGAAAAGAGCTATATTCATCTTATACTCTCCGGCAACCAGCATATTGCTGACAGAGTTTCTTTTGAAAAAGAAAATTAAGCCATGGAATCCTTTCAAAAATAAAATCCACCAGGAATACAAATATATGTAATACAACAGATAAAAGCATAGTTTATCTGGTTAAAGAGGTGAGGGGACCATGAGAGGAACAGAGCCTTGTATTTTTTCTACACATACATTCTTCTCTCCCACCAATTCTCACTACTGCTCCACCCCACCCAATTCTACCAAACTTCTCTGTCATCTGGAAAAAGTCTTACCATCCTGATGGTTCTTGAGAACAATGAAAATGGCTACAGGGGTATATTCTGGATGATGATAATGATGATGTGATGATGACGGTAATGATGATAGCAGCTAATAGTTACTGAGTACTTATTGAGAGACTGATGCATACACTCCTTACTAACACATTTCTGATAGGCCCAGCAGTAGCCACAACAGGTTAACATAGACTAGCTTATTAGGTAACAAGTCACAAATTTGTTAGTAGATGGAGACCTTGGGAATATAATAAAACATAAATTCTGGCAGCAGAGGGGCCTCTGGAGCTAAAGAGAGATCACCGCAAAGTGAGCCTGAGTCAAAGCACAATAGGAATCCAGCAATTCAAGCCCACATGCACACAGCAAAGAATTCTTAGGCGCCTTCTAGGTGCCTAGGTATTATGGTTCCACCCAACATATTCGAATGATAGCAAGAGGCTAAATAAAGTTCACAGCAGGAAAATTCTACTTGTTTAACGATGTTTTGAATTCTGGCCAATACTGCTTCAGCACCATCAAGTTAGTGAAGGCTACAGCAAACTAAGTTCCCTCTTAGTTATAAGGACAACACCATCAGCAAAAGATATTTATAGCTACTGGAAAAAAAAAAAAAAAAACCCCACCTGAGAGGCTGCAACTCAATCAGTACTAAGAGTTTAGAAATGGATAATCTGAAGGAAAATAAAAATATATCTTTTTTCACTGTCCAAAAATTATACTACTAATGATCAATTAAGTTTTATTAAAACTACAGGATGAGACTGTCCCGTATCCAAGGACTTGTTCTCCTCCACTAATTTTCCTACAAAGGAAGAGTTTTTTTCCCCCACCTAACAGAAGAGAAAAATTAGACAACAAGAAGCATTTATATTTGTACACATATATAATGAAATATTACATTATGAAATGTCACATGACACTCAAATTTTTTTCACTCTATTTTCATTCAAAACAATTCTGTGAGGCAGCAGGACTTACCGTATCATTCCTAATTTAAGTCTTCTTCTGGCACTTGATCTTAAGTTCTCTCACATCAGGGCCTTTCCAATGCACTCACATTCTTAAGAAAAGAGGACAATTGCCTGGATTCCCAGAGGAACTATTTCTTACATTAAGAAAATTCCCTAAATTTCCTACTTGTCTTTTGGCTCTAAAAGTATAGGGAAAGTGCTAAAAAGCAAAAGAAAATCAGCCAAGGGCAGTTCCTCCACCCTACTCTGCTGATGTGCCAAACTGATTCTGGGCATGAATGTGATGCCTCTCTGACCTACTCATCTCAGTGTTGGTACTAAGAGCCTGTCAGATCCAGAACGATAGACAGCCCAGATGACTAGCATCTAGGGAGTGAAAGAGGGTCTGGAAGGAAGTTTCAACTCCCACATCTAGGGCATGCCCATGAGAGGCCCTGGCTACAACTATCTGACCGCCTTTGTCCCTCTGATTTTACCAAGCTTTTACCTCTTGGGCCCTGTCCATCCAACAGGCCTTTTCTATGAATCTCAGGTCTCAACTCATTTCCACATGGGACTGCAGTGGTAATTGGTCCCTCAAACACAGGCCAGGTGGTGGTGGCATTAATGTCTGCATCTGGTTCTTCTGATCTCACTTTTTCAGGACTGACTTTGCTTCTAACACACCTTATGTGAATTCGGTTGGACACATTTCTTCTGAGCACTGACACATGGACGCTCAGAAAGCGTCTCAGAGTAGATGTAAGCTCCCTGTGTCCCTGGAACTTGGTGATTCAGACTGCTGAACATTCTCTGGGCAGGCCGGCATTTACTATCCTCAACTTTCATATACAAATACACACACACACACACACACACACACACACACACACACACACACACACACACAGAGTCTTCTATCTTTCCACTGAGATTTCCCAGCATGTCACATAGCTGGACCTCTATTATCATAATCCAGGACAGAAGGATTACTCCCATCTAGTTCCCATGAACTCTACTCATAATTCACAAGAAATAATTCAGATGCTTAGAATGTTTTGAAATAATGAAATATTTTCAGAGTGGTAAGTATCAATAAGCGAACAGTAATGAAGCATATTTTCCAAGTTATCCAAATGTTCATCAGCAAAGAAGAAAATACTCTGGTTGTAAAAATACTTTCAGTCTTAAACAGATCTACGTATCAAAAGCTTGCATGCGTGCCACTTCAGTTATGTCTGACTCTGTGACCCTATAAGCTGTAGCCCACCAGGCTCCTCTGTCCATGGGATTCTCCAGACAAGGGCATTGGAGTGGGTTGCCAATTCCTTCTCTAGGGGATCTTCCTGACCCAGGGATTGAACCCACGCCCTTTATGTCTCTTATATTGGCAGGTGGGTTCTTTACCACTAACACCACCTGCCAAGCCCATCAAAAGCTTGAGTGTGTGTGCCTCAGTCACTCAGTCGTGTTCGACACTTTGTGACCCCGTGGACTATAGCCCGCCAAGCTCCTCTGTCCATGGAATTCTCTACGCAAGAATACTGGAGTGGGTAGCTGTTCCTTTCTCCAGGGGATCTTCCTGACCCAGGGATCAATGTGGGTGCCCCGTACTGTAGGCAAATTACTATTTGTCAATTAATGGACTTCCCTGGTGGCTCAGTGGTAAAGAATCCACCTGCAACGCAAGAGACACGGGTTTGATCCCTTGGTCAGGAAGATCCGCTGGAGAAGGAACTGGCAACCCATTTCAGTATTCTTGCTTGGGAAATTCCACGGACAGAAGAGCATGGTGGGCTACAGTCCATGGGGTTGCAAAAGAGTCCATCAGTCATGACTTAGCAACTAAACAACAATTTGTCAATTATGTTTAAATAGGAAATAACCAAATTGGTTCTTTATCCCCAGAAAGTATTAATATTACATTGGTATAGTCTTAAACCAAATGGAAATCCATAGGACTCTTGGACAAGGCTTTCCAGTTCAGAATAATAAGCAATTTAACAGATGAATCCAATATCTAGGACCTCTGCTATATTTAGAGACATAGTTGCCAAAACCTCCAACTGAAGAATCTATTTGTGGGAAATGATACTGACATATTTTTCCATATTCTTATTGGTAGGTACAATTGGAAATACTAAACAGTACATGTCCAACAAACAGGAAGAGTCTAAAAGGCAGAGAGAAGGCAGACGGGTCAGAGAACTTAGAACCCAAAGAGTAATACCAAGGTGAGTTCCTTGGTTTAGTTTTGTTTCGTTTTTCACTGATATAGCCCAGACTGGATACTGGGGAAGCCAGAGGTCTGGAAACATCAACGGGCCTCAAGAGCCTCACGTAAAGCCTATTCTCTGTATCCAAATGACCAGAAAAGGGGCAACCTAGTAAGACAGAAAACTAACTTTTTTTCTATTGGAGTATAATTGCTTTACAATATTTTGTTAGTTTCTCTGTACAACAAAGTGAAAACTTTTAGACAATAACCATTCTACTCCCGACAAATACCACAGTAAAAATTACAGCTTCACACCTGCCAGCAAAGACCAAGTTGAAAACCTAGATTTTTCACCTTGGCTGCTTATAACAACCTGCTCCCCACACTCCACCTCTAGAGAAGGCATAGACAGGGAACTGGGACATCACTCTTAACTTGCTGGGATGGTGTCATAAGCGCCATATGGAGAATCATGACTCTCACCATAGCGCCATGGAAATAAGTCCACAAGGAGCCCTCCCTTGACCCTGGTCGATGAAGGCTGAGTAGAAAACCTGAACTTCCACCCCCACCTCACAGTCATGAGGCGGCATCTCCATCACCCACCAGAGTAATGTCAGAGGAGCCTGCAAAAACACAGGATTTAAATAAGATTCAGAACCTAATAATACAAGACCCCATGTGTCCAGGTTTCAATGAAAAACTACTCATCATACCAAGAACCAGGATATCTCAAATCGAATGAATAAGTAAAGATAATAAATAGATGCCAGCTGAGATGAGAGAGATTTAAAACAGCCAGCATAAAAATGATGATCCAACTGACAATTATGCTGCTGCTGCTGCTGCTGCTAAGTCGCTTTGGTCGTGTCCGACTCTGTGCGACCCCATAGACGGCAGCCCACCAGGCTTCTCCGTCCCTGGGATTCTCCAGGCAAGAACACTGCGGGGGGTGGGGGGTGGGGGGGTTGCCATTTTCTTCTCCAATGCATGAAAGTGAAAAGTGAAAGTGAAGTCACTCAGTCGTGTCCGACTTTTAGCGACCCCATTGACTATAGCCTTCCAGGCTCCTCCATCCATGGGGTTTTCCAGGCAAGAGTACTGAAGTGGGTTGCCATTGCCTTCTCCAAACTGACAATTATAAGTGCATTTAAAACAAGTGAAACAGTTTTAGGAAAAGAAGACAAAGGGAAGGAAGAGCAAAAAAAAAGAAGACATAAATAGAAATTTTAGAACTGAAAACAGAATACACGCAATGAATGAGCTCAACTGCAGAATGTAGGGGAAACAGAGGAAAGAATCAATGAACTTGAAAAGGAAACAATATAAATCAGCCAATCTGAACAAAAGAGAGAAAAATAGAGCGGGGCAAAAATTAACAGAGCTTTAGGAATCCATGGGACTATGACAAAAGTTCTAACATTTGTGAGAAGAAGAAAAGAGGGCAAGGTTGAAAAAAATATTCAAAGAAATAATCACTGAAAATTTCCCAAATCTGACAAAAAAAACATAAACCTATAGGTTCAAGCTGAGCAAACCCTTAAAAATCCACACTAAGACACATCATGGGACTTCCCAGGTGGTGCTAGTGGTAAAGAACCCAACTGCCAATGCAGGAGACATAAAAGATGTGGGTTCAGTCCCTGCGTTGGGAAGATACCCTAGAGAAGGAAATGGCAATCCACTCCAGCATTCTTGCCTGGAAAATTCCACGGACACAAGGAGCCTGGTGGGCTACAGTCCATGGGGTTGCAAAGAATCAGACATGACTGAACCAACTGAGCACAAGACACATCATAGCCAGAATTCTGAAAGCTAAAGACAAAGAAAACAAATTTCTAAGCAGTCAAAGGGAGAAATGATGCATTAATTATAGGGGGAGAGCTATTTTAGTAACAGAAGACTTCTCATCAAATGTTTGCTTTTCTCATGACGCTAATAATTTCTAAATCACTTCTGCCTGTACTTTATTTAAAATTTTATCTACCTTATTTTCTCCTATACAAAAATCTACACAGAAAGAATACCACACATTCCTAACAATCTCACCTGTGTTTTAAACTGAGACTTATCCACCTGGAGCAGCAATTTCAAAAATACATGCTCCTAAAGTGTTAATGTTCTTCTCTCCTTGGGAGTGGTTTCCTTTGTGGCTTCTCACATCCCAGACGTGGAAAGCAAGAGCCACAATACAAAGAAAGGTAAGAAGTCCAAGCAGAGCCCCTTTGTAATAAATGAGTTTCCATCATCTGTCATTAGAACTTCCTGCCAACAGGGTCATTCCCTATTAAATTACCACTTGTCAATGTTTAAAATACTGATTGATAAATGTGCCCAAACTGATAACACAACAGCTTTTATTTTCTAATAATCCTAGTTACCACAGCCTGCTGTCAAGGCACAGATACCGTATAGTTTTTCAAAGTACTTTACCAAAAGACAATTTAGTCGAAGACAATGCTAACAGGTAAAAATGCCTAGCCCTCTGTATGTTACATTCTGGCTCTGCTTGCCAAAATAAACTGACTGGCGATTTAGTGATATGAGGAGCTCCAAGTTTCACATTTCATCAAATGCTAGTAATCTGTTTTATCAATATAAACTGCATTTTAATGAAAAAATTCTTTTCTTCAGTACACTTCACTTTCAATACCCCTGAGTATAATAATTCGTTCATGCTGTAGAACAAGAATGTTTTACAAGACCTTAACTCTCAAGAGAAATTTCTCTGTAAATACAAAATGCGAATTTTATGGGAATGTGTCGTATGCACATGAATAGCACCCAACACTACAAAACACAAACAACCAAAAAAATGGTCTCCCTTACATTCCAGCTTAAATAGCCTTCTAAGATACTGCATAGCCAAAGTGTTACTAGAACAAAGCTTAGCTGAGCAACTAGGTGATAGGTAAGCGAAATGGGACTCATTTCCCTAAGGTCTCTGAATGAAAACACATCTGAACATACTGCAGACATGTGTTGAGGCAGGACCAGTCATCAGGACTCAAAGCAGTTTGAACAATCTGAAAATTCTATCATTCTTGCTTCCTTCTTAGTGAGTCAAACTGAAAAGGCTTAGGCTAAATTTAAGCAAGGCTTAAGACTGTACAAGTAAAAGTTGCTCAGTCGTGTCTGACTCTTTGCGACCTCATGGAATAGTCCATGGAGTTCTCCAGGCCAGAATACTGAAGTGGATAGCCATTCCCTTCTCTAGGGATCTTCCCAACCCAGGGATCGAACCTAGATCTCCCGCATTGCAGGTGGATTTTTTACTAACTGAGCCACAAGGGAAGCCCAAGAATACTAGATTGGGTCACCTATCCCTTCTTCAGCAGATCTTCCTGACCCAGAAATTGAACCGTCTCCTGCACTGCAGGTGGATTCTTTACCAACTGAGCTATCAGGGAAGCCCAGGATTGTACAAAGTTGCACACAAATTCATACGGCAGTTGGCCAATTTCTAATGTCTATAAAACCAATCAGGATTCGTCTTTCCCACCAGGGTTTCTTCCCCAAAAGTTACCTCGTGCATCATTTCTTCTTTTTTCACACTTCCTACTAAATACGGGCCAAGGCCGGTTTGTCCAGTGTAAGACCGAGGTGCTACACCAGGCCATCTGCTTTCACACAGCTCACTACTCTGGTCACCTACCACTCCTCTGTTTTTTCTTACCACTTTCTTGGTCCATGCTGTTCAAAATGCTCAATGGCAATGCCACTGGGAAGAAATGATGAAAACAGCAGAAACGCAGGATCGATCATTTCTCACCTGCGCCTTTCCTTTCCGTGGCATTTTTATGTCTTATTTGTCTTCTCTGTCACAGAAGCGTCATAATTGAGAGGCCATGATGTCTTTCACTGGGATCTGTGTGGTGCCAGATTGCACGGTCAGAGTTGAGCAAAAGTTTAACAATAAATACAAGTCAATGGTATTCAGAGAGGCCTTTCACTGGAGATAGCAGGGAAATACAAAGGGTTAACCTGCAAATCTGTTATTTATAGGACCTAGCACTAAGCACTGGAGAGTAGAAATCTCCCAAGAGACATTTGTCCAGAACAGTGTGCAATTAGGTGTATGTGTAGCAGGTCAATCAAACGAGTCAGATCTATCCATGTAAGACACAGCTTCCTTTACATAAATGCATATCACAAAATGTCCCATGGTGCTACCAGTTTCTGCCAGGTGTTTTTTTGTCGTCCAGTAAATGTTTTAAAAATAGTAAATTCTGTATTTACATATGTATATATTAGTCAACCTTAACCTAGCAAGCGAAGCAAACTAAGTAGCCAGAGTAAAGTTTCAACATGAAATTTTACAGCTGTGTATGTGTGCAAACATGTGTATGTGCGTATATGTGTTACATACGCATGTCTACAACTAGTGACAATCTAGAAAACATGAACAGACAAACCAGAAAGAAACCAGTTTTTCATCACCCTAATCCCACCATTCAGATGAAGCCATAGGTAACGTTTCCGTGTGTACCCTTCTAAACATGTTCCTCCATTTGTATACAGATCTACAATCTGTGTCCATGTTAAAAGTGGAGCATGTACACAGTGTAATAGACACCATGGTGTCTGCAGACAAAGGACTTGCACACTTAGTGCCTTCAAAGACCACTGGATTTTCATGACTTGTCTCTAAGAAAGGGCTTCTAGGGAGCTAAAACTGAATTATTTTTATTGTTCCACCCACCTCTGCAAAAACAAACAAACAGAAAAAGAGGGTATAGAGAAATACAAACAAATGGATATTCTCTCAGGTAACCCAGCTCTGATTTTTTAGTATCATCATAATATAACTCTTCTGGTGCACCACTTCAGGATTTACAAAGCCCTTTCATTTAAATTGCAATGCCATAAGGCTAGTAAGGAAAAATTATTGTTCCCATTTTACAGGTGGGAAAACTCAGCCCACAGTCTTATAAATGAGAGCAGAGGGTCAGAACAAAAGCCTGGATCTTATAGAAAATGCAGTGTGTGTGTGTGTTACTTGCTCAGTCGTGTCTGACTTTTTAGGATCCCTTATGTAGCCCACCAGGCTCCTCTGTCCACGGGATTTCCCAGTCAAGAGTACTGGAGTGGGTTGGCATTTCCGTCTCTAGGGGACCTTCCGGATCCAGGGATTAAACCCAGATCCCCCACATTGCAGGCATATTCTTTAACGTCTGAGCCACCAGGGAAATGCAGGGCTTCTTTCAAAGTTCATTCTTGAATGTACATGCTCTTGAAGGTGTGTTTTGGAGTTCATCCAGGGACTAGCAATACACCCTAGAAGAGTTTTCTGTTTCCTGTGAAGCAGTAAGTGGGTATGAAAAAAGTGAAGCCTGGTACACACAGGCCTTTCTGGGCTTAAATGAGTTCTCACCGACACCCCTTCCACCTGACTCTCAGGAATAAAGGCCCATGACTTCCCTCCATCCCTTCAGACAGCAGTGTTCACCCATCCTGTCTCCCAGCGCTAGAGACTTTTTCTTCACCCACACTGTCCCCATGCTGGCAGTAAGCAGCATTTTCCACTGTCATTAAATCAGCCAGCCCCTGACCCACACAGCCCACATCCTCTCCTCTCTTCAACTTTACCCTACCAGAAGTACCAAGTGAAACCATTAGTCTTCTTTTCCTTTTTCCACTGTCTGAATCTCTCAATTCAAACCATTCTATTTTTCTTCAACTTGATCCCCATTTTCTGCTTTCTTAATTTCCATACTCATCCCATACATCTGTCCTAGAAAAGACAGGGATGAACATGAAAACGTGCAGTCTCTGAAAGTAATTAGCACACAATACATAATTTTTAAGCACCATAAGACTTCTAAAAGTCATAAAATAATCAATTAAACCATTTGAGATTATCAAAAATCTTGAAGTTCAAGTGATAAATGTTGTAGTTCTGTTTGGCTAGTGTTTTTTTTTTCCCATTATGATAAATAACTGACTGAGGTTTTTAAACAGGTTAGATTCTATTTGCCACACTGATAAGATTGTGTTTTCCATGTAAAAGTTTTAAAATATAAAGTATAAAATTAAAGTTTTAAAGTGAGTTTTAAAATATCAGTTTTCAATGCATATACATCAAATGCTAGTATATACATAATTTAAAGTATTTTAAAGTATCCAAGATTGATCTGAGACGTACACTGCACTAATATTTTAAAAACAACGTTTGTCTCCTAACAATCTGGTATGTTATATGACTTGAAATGTGTTACTATCCTTCAACATTCATATCAGCTGCAAGTGTTTTCAACTATTATTTTATTTTCTCGTTTGTCTTCAAGTCTGTAACATGCTGCAAAAATGCCATGGCATCTGAAAACTGTTACAGTAAGCAACCACTATATCAATCAGTTCTCTTATGAATTCCATTTTACAATTCAACTACAAACTGTTGAATGCAAAGATTTATCTATGTTCAAGAAAACTTAATATCGCTCTGTTTATTACCAAGATAAAGCACTGGAAATATTTTAAAAACACAAGACATGGCTTAATGGCCGTTATGGCTACATATGGACAGTCACAGAAATACAAATATCAATTTTTCAAGTTTGGCAAAACAACAATGTGTAATGATGCATTTGCACTAGCCATAAAAATGTGGGATGAAAACTCCTGGAAAGCAAGTTCCTATCCAGGACTCAGAACCTACCTGGGACCCAGACACACAGTGGATACAGATAAATGCTTCGGAGCTTAATTCTTGAAATTACACACTAGAAAAGAATCTGAATGTTTAAATAAAGGCCAATAAAGTCTGGGCAAAAGAAGTGGACAAATCGTAATAACCATGTCTTCAGAAGTGTGTTTTATAGGATTCAGTCCAAGAGTTCACTATTTACATAACTGGACAAAGAATTATGATGCAAGGGTATTGAAAAGGCAGGAAGGAATTCAGAATGTGTGAATTTTGATTCTAACTTTGAACTAATCACATGCAGTTTTGTGCCAAACCCTGGGAGAGGAGCCTCCTAAGCCCTATCTTTGAGGTATTACTGCCTTTCCAAAAAAGCAATCTCTATCATGGCTCAGGGCATTCCTGCATTTGAAGATGACCTCTTGCTCCTTATGAAATGAGCAAAAGAACCCTTGCCCACTGTCCAAGACACAGCTCCAATGTCGTCACCTTCTCTGCAACCCCCACCCTATCTCTGGTTCTGACTGGCCCTCATACAGACTGTACCCATTACAGGGGATAATGATGGGAAAAGCAATACAGATGAGTGGAAAAACAGGAACCTTCTCAAACCCTATGGCCTGGGGTGGAGGTGGGCTTCAAAGACCACCTATGGGACCTTTGACAAGCTACAGATCTATGCTTCAGTTTCCCTATCTGTCAACTGGGGTCTTCCACAGTGGCTCAGAGGTAAAAGAATCTGCCTGCAATGCAGGAGATTTGCAGGAGAAGCAGGTTCGATCCCTTGATTGGGAAGATCCCTTGGAGGAGGGCACGGCAACCCACTCCAGTATTCCCGCCTGGAAAATCCCACGGACAGAGGAGCCGAGCAGGGCTACAGTCCATGGGGTCACCGAGAGTCGGTCACGACTGAGTTACACCACAACATCAACAATAATCTGTCAACTAAAACAAGAAGAGGACTTGCTTGTAAGGAACAAAAGAAATTATGGATGTAAAACTGAAGACCAAACCCAAGTGTGCTTGCTATTAATTCTCTCTTGCTTTTTCTCCTTCACTAAACTCTAGGCCTCTAGAATTTATATCTGTTTCCCCCACCCCCACCCCCCCCCCAAAAAAGTTAATAATCCCTTCCCTAGAGACTACAAAGTGTTATTTAAAATATAAAATTAATTCACAAATACTACACCAATGAAAAATGATGAAGTGACTGCTATTATACATCATTAGGATATTAGGTAGCAGATAGATAAGAGTTAAAAAGTCATATGATAAATCTCCAAAGTTTTTTTGAAAAGAATTAAAAAAAAAAAACCCTACGACTCATGGTATATAATAAAGATCTGTTGGGAACGTGATTTGAATTTCCTCTAGTATCAGATGACCAAAAGCTGTGAAAAACTGCTCAAGAAAAGCTCAGTTTTGTTACATTTCCACCTTCTTTTGAATGTCACCTTTCAACCTTCTGGTACACCTCAATCCCTAGCTTTCTACACTTAGCATCAACATGCTACCCTCCAGGCAGGTAAGTAAAGCCTCAGGCCTCAGTGCCTCACTCAAATCCAACTGTCTCAATTTCTGTATCACTTCTCACCTAAAATTCCTCTACTTTCTAGGGTTCTGGGAAATAACACATGACTTTGGGGACATGTAAGCTGTAGTTTTAGGTCTCAGCGTTAATTGCTTATCTATAAAATGGAAGGAAGGTTAGCTAGGAAATCTCTAATCTCCACCCTACTTAGAAAAATATTCAATAGGCACATCTCAATAAGGTATCTAGAAGAAAATCATTTTGACCAAACTTACACTAAATTATAAATAAAACCTATACTCTGGACATCTGCTTTTAAGTAGAATCTTTATGGACACATAAGGCTCTGATGAAAGCTATAGAGCTTCTTAAAAAACACGCATACGTACACATTCCCACAAAACTGTATTTATAATTTTAGCAACCTCCAACTCCAAAAACAGGGATTCCAGTAAGAACTACTACTCTCTCCAGGAAGTATTAGGGTGATGTTCCAAGGAAAGTTGGGCTCCTCCCAAGCTACCTCTTAAATCCTACCAAGCCAACAGCTGTCTGAACCACAAAAGCACACAACTGGCTCTGCTTTTTATTGATTAATGTAGAGTTTCATCAGGATTATAGTCCAGATCTTTGTTATGGCTAACCAATTTGCTTTTTCCACATTTTCCTATCTTACTTCACCAACTTTCAAAGGGTTAGAAACCGGGGTCAACATCTTAGTATTTATGATAGTCCCGAAACTTAAATATAATCCTCAAAGGCCATATTTTCTTCTTTTCTCCAATCATTTGGAGGGAACAGCTAAGACTCAGTGTTAGCTGTCTCTTTCCTCTGGTCAAAGATACCAGTATTGCAATGGAACAAAAAGTATGCAGAAGGAGGGCACTGTGAAAGGAACATTATTAAATAACTGCAAAAGAATTCCTCCTAGAATACAAACTCTGCTTTATAAGACCTACGACCATTTTAACAAAAGACATTTATTGTGAAATGTCTATGAAACCCTGTAAGGAAATATTTGCAGAGCTGTGCCAGTGTTATAATTTTAGTGATAAGTGGTCTAAACTCTAAAGTTCCTCTTTCCATCTACCTTGGGTGTTTTAAAGCACCTGTGGCAAAGTAGCCTGACATTTATTTCCAGGGTTGTCTGAGTCCCTTTTGATACCCTTTCCCCTCATCTTCTTCTTTAAAAACAATGATGAAGAAAAGAAAAAGTTATTTGGTATTCCCAATTAAATTTATGGAGAGAGCCCACCAGGTGAAAAATACCACAACATTTGAAACTGCTCCCTAAAATTATGTTTATACAATGTTGTGAATGAAATAAATGGATTTGTAAAGAGACAGATACTTTTTTAAAAATTACAATAAAAATGAAAATAGTGGAGGAACCAAAGAGTCTAGGATGAAAATTAATGGTGCTATTGTTTAAAATAAGAGAATAGGAATAGATTCCACGTTAAACAGGTTTCTTTAAGCTCCTAATTCCATTTAGCTTGTAAAGACATGGGGAAAGAGAAGATAAAGCTACACATTTAAAACTGACAAAGGGCAGTGCTTCTATGCAATTTATAATTAATCTGTGGGACCATGTGTCAGTAGAATTTATTGAGAAAAATAGTTTAGTGCTATTTTATAAGGGTAAGACATTAGAAGAAAAAGTATTGCAATTGAAGTTACACTAGCTGAGAAAATATTATAAAAGCTATTAATCATCAAGATTCAGGTCATAAGTTGGCTAGCAGCTGGAGTCAAGAAAAAAGAAAACTGCACAAGTGGCCAGGTGAATTGTGGATGTTTTATATCTTTCTCTAGGTGTTTCACTTAAAACCCTACTAAAGAAAAGAATACTGGGTGAAATTTGATTTCAGCCTATATTTTATTTATTATGATCTATCTGGTCACCCCTAAAATTTCAATTATCATTCTACTACCACTCTCCAAAAACCTCTCCCCAGTATTGGAAGGAACATTTTCTTTCATTTTCCTCCATGCAATTACAAATACGTGTACAAAATGTGAATGCTTTACAAAGTAGTCATGCATTTTGCCAGTGGTTCTCAACTTAGAAAGGTTTAAATTGTATAGATATGTATAGATCAGACTGGTGTGAGATGCTGCCTGGGCATAAGAATTTTTTAAAGTTTCATAGGATTCTATTAATACTATGCAGTGAGAGTTGAAAACCACTACATTAAATAGTGAGTGTAAAAGGCAACAGGACTGCCTCAAAATTTGGGAAAATGATGGTGTGCAGGCATAGGTATGTGTGTGCATGTGTGCATACACGCATACACACACACACACCCCTCTTACTAGTTATAATTTAGAGCTAATATTCTCTAAAAGGAAGATAACAACCTGTATAATGATTTATCTCTCCTTTTATACAACAAATAAATCATTACTTCTTACTTTAAAAAAATCTTAAAATTAAATATCTATAAAGATTTTAAAGCCATATAAGTAGATTTTGACAAATTATCATTACAGCCTAATTATAAAGCTATGGAAAAAGATCCGTTTTCTGGAAAACAGGACCAGCTACTCTCCACACATCCTCCTCAACTTTCCCAAATACACTAACGTGTTGTTCTTGGAATGCTAATATATTCATTTTCTATCATAAAGGTATGGTAATAGGTAACAACTTGCAGAATCTTTAAAAGTGATAAAATAGCATTACAACAAATAAAGAACTGTCATTTTTTCCATTCTAAGTCATATTTAGGAATTTTATAACCTGAACTTTTTAATTTTTTCAGGCATAAACTGGACTTACAAGGCCTCAGAAGTAAAATTGGCTTTTTATTTTTATTATAAAGTATTTAAATTATTTTTAAATGTAGATAACTACTTTTTTTCCATATGGCCTGTCATCAAATAAAATGTTTATTTTATTATGCTATTTAGACTTTTAAAGGATTACTTAAACCAAGCCTGTTTTTATTAAGTTAGACAACTGACCAAAGAAGTTTTAACCTTCCTTCATGGAAATTCCCAAGAATAAAAAGGAAACCAATCAATGTCCAGAGATCAAAATATGATCTATAATCATTTTTTACACAGTATAAGGGACTGAAATATGCTTTATAATTTTAAATCCTCAATTTTTATTATTAGATGAATAGACATTTGAAAAAAGCAAGCTTAAGTTTCCAAACTATCTAAAGCAGAACTGAAAAAGGTCTTTTACAGCTATTCATACCAATATAGATATTAGGGGAATAAAATAAAGACTATGACAGAGATAGGTGAGAGTATGGGTAATTCATGTGTTCTTCTATACTCCAGAACAATTACTAGTACACTTGTTAGAACTTATAGACTTTTTTTGTGTGATCCTTCCTTTTGGCATTATTGAAGTATTCATGCAGAAGAACCACATATCAGCTTGTTCAGACAAAGTTCTATATTTCTATGAATTTGGTGAATTTGACCTGTAATTTACATTAAACATTAGGTCCTGTATCTCTGTCATGAAAGTGAAAGTGAAGTCACTCAGTCATGTCTGACTCTTTGCGACCCCATGGACTATAGCCCACCAGGTTCCTCTAACCATGGGATTTTTCAGACAAGAATACTGGAGTGCGTTGCCATTTCCTACTCCAGGGGATCTTCTGGACCCAGGGTTTAATGCTGTATCTCCTTCATCTCCTGCATTAACATGCAGATTCTTTACCAATGCGCCACCTGGGAAGCCCCTATATCGACATTACAAAGCCAAAGCTGGATGTGCCAAACTGAGGGGCGGAGCTGAGTGAAAAAGAACCAAAGCCCAGGAGAAGCCACGGCGCTGGGAGCTATCCTTGGTGCTGCCCTCAGACCTGGGGCCCGTGGCCCGCCTGGCCTTCTTGCCCTTTGTTTCCAACAGTGCTCAAACAAACTGAATTCTGATTTCCAATTCTTATCTTGATTCAATAACATGTTTCAAACTACCTAGTGTTCGTGACTTTAATTCCTGTTTGCTTTCCCAAGGTGTTGATTTTCCCAAATGAAAACCCAATCTGACACCAAACTACGTCTGAACATTTTTTGCTTTGAAAAAAATTTTGACCTGAATCTATCTCTTTATTTATAAACAACCAATTATGGTTACTAAAGAATAGTCAATGCCCCTTTCCCTAGAATTTTTCAGGAAATCTTAAATATTCCTGCCTGTAGCAATAATTAAAAATAATCAGAAGGTTTGAAAAAAACTAAGAGTACTCCTAACTCATCTCTGGAAAGCAGTAGCTAAGTACTAATGCCAGGGTGACAAAAATATGGCTTACATATGTAAGCATTACTTCTCTTGCGCCCACGGCAGACATCACTAATCTATCATCGAGTTATTTTTTGATCCTTAATATGGCCTTAGAGTCCTCGACAATTTCCACGTAGCTATTAAGAGTCAAAGATGGCATGTAAATAGAAACCTATCTATCATCTCTGAGTTAGTATGAACATGTGGGTTTTGAAGAAGCATTTTTTTTTTCTTTTAAAGTCTCAGTTGGAACACTGCTTAAGTATACCTTGATGGTCTAAAGAGGGTAGAAGCACCCTTACAATTCACTTACATAGGAAGCAAGTGCACAGTTATTAAAGAATCAGAGCTTTCTCTTCTAAGACGGGAGGTGTTAGCCTTATGTCCTGGATAAATTCCAACTTAGGTAATTACATTCTGCTTACCTCAGCCCCTAGCAATTTTTTCAAGTGAATCCAGTATTATTCCTCACATTCTACCCTAACTTGCTGTGCAGTATTGTGATGAGCTGTTAAACAGCTGCCATGCTTCACTCTACAATGGGGACTGTGCTTCACTGTATAATTTGTAACCATTCGCAGTGTGCTTTGGAATCTTTCAGGATGGAAGTGTTACCCTAAAATGCAAGATATCATCATCATTCTCAAGGCATACCGTACAACTGCTTATTTCAGTTAAACTCAGCATAACATATTTAGAAAATACCTTATTTCATGGAAAACCATAAAAGTAGGTTAAAATACCCATGAAACATGCTACAAAGATTATATGAAAAGGTATTTAAAGAAAGCAAACTATTTATCAACTATATGAATATTCTGCCAAAGAAAGGAGTAGTAGGAAGAACAAATGCTTAAGACATTTTTATTTGAAAATACATCTGCCTTCATCAGATGGTAAAAATTCCCAATGTCACCCAAGAAAAACAGTGAAGAGAAAAATCGAACGTTAAGTCAATGGGAAATGGAGGGATGCCAACACTTATGGAGAAAGAGATCAAGGATAAATACAGTTTTTAACATTTTCTTAATTCTCATCAGGACAGCCAGGGAATTACACTAATTCACTGTCATGAAGACACTGGATTTTCACTGTGGATTGCTTGAGGACCCTTGTAGACAGAAACACATTTTGGCAATACTGAAAAGGATACAACTAGAAGGCACTACTACAGGTACATGCCCCTTCCACAGACTATTATTTAGTAGAGATACTTTTGGTCAGTGGTTCTTAACTTTGGCTGCACAGTGCAATAACCTGAGGAGCTTTATAAAAAAAATTTAAAAAAACAAGGCTAATATCTGAGGTCTAACCCCAAAGACTGATTTAATTGATTTGGACATCAGGAATTATTTTTTTAAGTTCCCCAGGTGATTCTAACATGCAGCCAATGTTGAAAATCACTGCTTGAGGCTACATCTTAACATTTTGGTTGTAATTCTCATCTGTTTGTTTCTTTAAGGGGGGAAAATCACATTAGTTGAGGCCTTGCATATCAACACACATTATTGATACAGGCCACACAATTAGATCCCAAATGCATGTTTTATGGGGTGATGCTTCATCCATAGGGAGAGAAAAAGGCTTTATCACCTAAAGATTATATTTCTGAAGGGCTGCAATTCTAACACAATCTTTTTTTTTTTTTTGTAGTGACAAGAAAAATTTTGGCCAGAAACAGTAATTCTGTATCTAAGATATTTTTGAATTTACAGTTAGCTTTGGGTATATTATCTGTGTTACAGATGTGTCTTCAGTAAACTATGTAAACTCATGCCAGCTTCTCCGTGCCATATACATCTGAGCCATACCTTCTCTGTTCAGAAAATAAATAATAATCAATTACCATATTGATGCTTATTTATCTACCTTCAAGTGGAAGGACTGCACCCTTAATCAACCTGCACATTCATGACATGTAAATGAAAAACCTGCAAGTATGAGCAGAAACAAATCTTTGATCAAAGCCAAGGACTCAGCAATTGCATATAATGATGTGAACAGTGGATTCTATAAAAAGGAAGATATAGTTCCACCAACTTTCATTGACTGTAACAGCCTTGTTCCACAAGTGTTAAACCCTGAAAAATAGGTGTAAAGAA
The DNA here is from genome assembly GCF_001704415.2 of Capra hircus. NCBI lineage: Eukaryota > Metazoa > Chordata > Mammalia > Artiodactyla > Bovidae > Capra > Capra hircus. The sequence continues at coordinate 83,752,592 of NC_030809.1, forward strand.
AACAAAACAAAGACAGACCAAAGAAGAATAAAAATAAATAGAGCAGGTAAAAAAATACCCATAAGCAAGCAGGAAAGAGTGCTGGATAGTTCAAGTACTTAAACTGTCATCACTAAGACCAACCTTGGGGAAACAGTGGAAACAGTGCCAGACTTTATTTTGGGGGGCTCCAAAATCACTGCAGATTGTTACTGCAGCCATGAAATTAAAAGATGCTTACTCCTTGGAAGGAAAGTTATGACCAACATAGATAGCATATTCAAAAGCAGAGACATTACCTTGCCAACAAAGGTCCATCTAGTCAAGGCTATGGTTTTTCCGGAGGTCATGTATGGATGTGAGAGTTGGACTGTGAAGAAAGCTGAGCACCGAAGAATTGATGCTTTTGAACTGCAATGTTGGAGAAGACTCTTGAGAGTCCCTTGGACTGCAAGGAGATCCAACCAGTCCATTCTGAAGGAGATCAGCCCTGGATGTCCTTTGGAAGGAATGATGCTAAAGCTGAAACTCTAATACTTTGGCCACCTCATGCAAAGAGTTGACTCATTGGAAAAGACTCTGATGCTGGGAGGGATTGGGGGCAGGAGGAGAAGGGGACGACAGAGGATGAGATGGCTGGATGGCATTACCAACTCGATGGACGTGAGTCTGAGTGAACTGCGGGAGTTTTTGATGGACAGGGAGGCCTGACGTGCTGTGATTCATGGGGTCACAAAGAGTCTGACACGACTGAGTGACTGAACTGAACTGAACTGAACTGAAGACCAACCTAGATAGCATATTCAGAAGCAGAGACATTACTTTGCCAACAAATGTCCGTGTAGTCAAGGCTATGGTTTTTCCAGTAGTCATGTATGGATGTGAGAGTTGGACTGTGAAGAAAGCTGAGCACCGAAGAATTGATGCTTTTGAACTGTGGTGTTGGAGAAGACTCTTCAGAGTCCCTTGGACTGCAAGGAGATCCAACCAGTCCATTCTGAAGGAGATCAGCCGTGGGTGTTCATTGGAAGGAATGATGCTAAAGCCGAAACTCCAGTACTTTGGCCACCTCATGTGAAGAGTTGACTCATTGGAAAAGACTCTGATGCTGGGAGGGATTGAGGGCAGGAGGAGAAGGGGACGATGGAGGATGAGATGGCTGGATGGCCTCACTGACTCGATGGACGTGAGTTTGAGTGAACTCTGGGAGTTGGTAATGGACAAGGAGGCCTGGCGTGCTGCAATTCATGGGGTCGCAAAGAATCGGACATGACTGGGCAACTGAACTGACCTGAACTGAAGGATTTACATTATATGAAGTTATTTTAATGAACTAAGTCATGAGAAGAAATGGAAAAAAGAACTCAACATTATATTGGTGCATGGATTACCCATAGGTGAGCAAATTAAACCTTGCATTCTTTACTAATCACCACAAGCATCAGAAATTCAGGTAGCAACACAAAGAGGTCAATTCAGAGGCCTATGAGTGGCAACTAAAACTGATAAAGTGAAACAGAGTAGCAAGTCTGATCTTACACAGGGGAACAGCAGGGAGGTGGACACTGAGTATATACCATATTCTGGGTAAAACACTTTATCTGTGTTCTCTCTCACTTTTTCCTTATATCAACTCTATGATTTAATGTTAGGGAAACTAAAGGTCAGAAAGGGTAACATAATTCGACCAACTTGCACATCTAGAAAGTGGCTGAGCCAAGACTGAAAATCACCCAGGTGTGACTCATAACTTTATGTTCTTCCCCTGCACCATGTCCTCCTATAATAAATACATGAGACTCTTCCCTGACCCCCAACCCTCACTCTGGTGTCCTTTTGAACTAATCCATCAGCTCACCCCAAGAAGTATCAGCCAGCTATTCAAACAGGACTCAGAGAAAAAAGGAAGATTCACCTGATAGCCCTAAGGAAGAAGCAGAATGGGCACAGCACCAACACCACCATGCACTAGACATTTCCAATATCCTCTGCAGAGAGAAATGAAGGGAACACATAGGAAAAGTTTCTAATCATAAAGGATAGGTAATTTATACAAAATTTACAAAGAGAAGCATAAAAATCTGAGAGTTGTAAATAATATTGGTTCATTCAGAAGTTGAGACACAAGTCCCAGAAAAGAATGGAAAACCATTTTCAGGTTCTGAGCTTTAAAAGCTGGAAACTCCTATTCTTCACTCCTAGAATAAGGTTTATATGAAAAGCCCAATGTTTACTGGAAGAGCAAAATATGTTATAAGCAAAGAGAGTTGGCTGAGTCATATGTATTTTCATCTCAAAATGAGTTATAGATAGGACAGCTAGATATTTTCAGTGAAAATAGCAACAAGTTCCTATGCAACTGAAATGTTTGAGACTCTTCTAAGAAATTTCTGCATACCATTCACTACCGATGAAATTGATCTATGTTATCAGTGGTGATTAACCCTACCCTACTAATATTACTAATACAATGAAGAGCCCTGGTCACACATTTCTAATCAACTCATGAGTTTTTTCAAGTGGTATCCAAATTGTGACTATGTCACTAGCTGTAACTTCAGGTAAAAACCTCTCTGCTGTAGTTTTCCCAGGTATTAAACGAAGGAATTAAGACAAGAAGATTTCTAAAGTTCTTGTTTCTTAGGTACTCTTCCAGCTCTGGAAAGTTCTAGTTCTATTTTTCATAAAAATACCAACTGCGTAAAATTGAAAACAAAACAAATTTGTCCCACAATACAAATGTGTTTGACATTTCTAATTGTGCTATTTCAGTTAACAGTCCAGTAATTTTAAAACCTATGGATTTTTTTTTAGCTCATTCTCTCCCTTGTCTTCTATTTTCAATGGGATTCATCACTTGATCCTGATATTCTACTTTCCCATTGCTTCTTGATTGTGTTTTTTCAAATCCATCTTCACAGCCTGAGACAGAAGCCCCTTCTTTAACTAGTGGAAAATAATTATAATAAGTACTTTTCAGATTTGGTATTATAAAATAAGTTTTGGTATTATCACAAGGGATGTGGTAGCCTTGAATAGATCCTCTCTCTCATTATACAATCACTTGGTCTGTGCTGGACATCAACAGAGCAGAAGTATATTGGGTTGGACTGAGATGGGTGTCCCAAACAGATCAATCAGTTCTCTACATGTAAATGAATTCAGAGTTGCCAGCCATATCCAGGAACTTAGACTAACCTGATGGGAACAGGAAACACTGGACTGGAAACTGAATTTCTATGGATACCCAAATATATTTCTATGGATACCCAAGAACATATCATATAAGAGAAAAGAAATGCCAAAATGTATTTCTTCTCTTGATACTCACTAAGAATGTATATATGAATTTTAGTGTGTGGCCAACAGGGAGATTAAGGGAAGAACGTGTACCATTTTCTTTTCATGGTGCCTATGGAACAGGACCAAGATCTTTCAGTTTAGAAAAATAGGCAAAACCATAAGAGAGGTAAGTTTCTGTATAACTAATGAGTTTATCTTTAATTAAAACAAATTATACCTAGATTTCTTATATTAAATTCTCACTATTAGGTTTGCTAATTTTTTAAGGTTCCATTTATTTAATAGTACTGATATACAAAATTGGAATCATCCAAAACAAAAAGTGACAATTATTTAATTAAGGACTAGTTTCATAGAAACACATTAATAAAAATAAATTTGTAGATAACATTGAACCAAATATAGTAAGAACAGAAACAATTAAACTTAAGGAAAGGTTCTGACTTCTAATCACTCACAGAAGCACCTTTGTAGATAGCAGGTAACAATACAAACCTCATTAGATGTGACAGAGGTCTGTGATTCACCTCATATTACGTCAGAGGTACAAAAGACCCACAGCACACATGACAAGAGTACACACATAAAATACTACTTGGATATGATATTCTTAGCAATATTTCCAAGCAGAATTTTGGTGTGCAATCCAGCATGGCAAAGAGAAATCAGTACTAGAGCAAGCAACAGTGGCTTTTAGAATAGGGGGCATTGACAAGCAAAATCATCTGATGATCCTGAAATTATTAAAGACACTCTGGACTACAACTGGGGGCACAGCTATGGCTCTCCAGAAAATTAAAGAAGTCTCACATATGTTAATGAAAGCACCAAAGATATGGTGAGGACACACAAATTAAAGCCAATAATAACAACAATCAGCATTTATTTAAGGCTTATTATGCCTCAAGCATTTTACCAAGCACCTGACATCCAGGACCTCATTTAACTCTCAGAGCAAACCAATGAGACTGCTAGTACTCTCCCTACTTTGCAGATGAGCGGGGCGGCAGGGCGGGGGGCGGGGGGGGGGGGGGAGGCGGGGGGGGGGCGGGGAAGGGGAATGAGGTAGGAGAGGTCAAACAACTTTCTCAACCTTTCTCAACATCAGCCAGCGGGTTAGCAGAAGAGAGGAGAGCTCTGACATCAAAGTCAAATTTCTTAGGCACTACACCACACACCACCATATAGTACTTGATCTCAGGATTTCCAGTCCAAAGGGATCAAAGTTCAGTTATTAAATTCTGAGAAGTCAAAGGGAAAATTAGTCAATATACTTCTGCTTATCCAGAAATGAAAGACTTCAGGAGATCTGATGCTTACAAATACTACACTTGATTTTCATAAGATAGTAACAAATGACAAAAAACAGATATCTTGGATTTGGGAAGAAATAAACTTGAGCTGTACCAAATATGCCAAAGTCAAGAGCAAAATTTCTAGAAAACTGGGTCAAAATAACAAACACATGAGGTTCTAAATGATGACACTGAGGTGAGAGAGGACATTTCTGCTGGTCAGCTCTATCGAAATGACTCACCAACATCTCAGACGCAATATGTAACTCCATGAATTTGCCATCTTTAGCTAAGTAAATCTATTTCTCAATTCCAACAGAACGGCTATTCTCTGGTCACTACCTGACCACTCCTCCATCCAGGAAGCTGGCCCACCAACTTGCCAGGTCTACATCCAGCATAATTATGTGCATCTCCTTTTTTCATCCATAAGCCACTTTCCTTGTTCAAGTCTTCAATAATCTATTTTAGTAGTTTTTTAACTTGTTTCTCTGCTTCCTATTGCCTATCCCACTGATATTCATATGTCAATTCCAAATTCTGCATTTTATAATCTAGACATGGCTCCTAAATGATTATAGGCTACAGTTCAAATTCCTTGACCTTAATTCCCATTTCCAACCTCTTCACCCAGTTAAGACAAAGAGAGTTACTTTCTTCTAGGTTCCAGTTATTCTCTTCTGTGGCAGTGATCACTCACTGTCACAAACCTGGGTGTAGCTACTCTTTTCATAACATGCTCTCGTAGTCATTCTATCTCACCTTTCCATCACAACAAGAAATAACATGATTAATCAGGTAGCATATTGGAGTCAGACAGTTTGGGTAGCTATGCAATTTCAGGCAAGCTTAACCTTCTGAACCTCACTTTTCTTGACTGCAAAATGAACATAATAGTACCTAGCTTGTGGGGGTGGGTAAAGATTAGAAATAATATACATAAAGTTTACCCTCAGAAAGTTAAGTGAAATTCACTCACTCATGTCCAACTCTTTGTGACCCCATGGACTATATGGTCCATGGAATTCTCCAGGCCAGAATACTGAATTGGGTAGCCCTTCCCTTCTCCAGAGGATCTTCCCATCCCAGGGATGAAACCCAGGTCTCCCGCATTGCAAGTAGATTCTCTACCAGGTGAGCCACAAGGGAAGACCAAGAATACTGGAGGGGGTAGCCTATCCCTTCTGCAGCGGATCTTCCCAACCCAGGAAATGAACTGGGGTCTCCTGCATTGCAGGTGGATTCTTTACCAACCGAGCTATCAGGGAAGTCCATGATCAGAAGAGGCACTTGATAAATGATGCTTTTATGCCCACAGCTTAGTAGGTCTTTACGGCTCCACTGAAATTAGATAGAAAGTACTGTTTTTCCCTACCTTAAACTTGGAGTCACCTGACCATGCCTACCGTTTCTACAAAATTCTTACAACTAAAGACCCTGTTTTATATATCTTTACATCCCAAAATACCTTGTATTTACCATACAAGCTCTTTTTTCTCTTACTGTTATTAAAAGCCATAATTTATTGAGTTCCGGAGAACATTCCCTTCCAATATCCAGATATTCGCTTCTCACATTGAGGATTCTAGTTTCTGGAGTTAAGTTGCTTGGAAGGATGCAGTAATAAACAGAATATTGCTTGGTGATTGCAGAATCACAGCAAAGGGGGCTGGATTCATAGGGATGATGTTTTAATAATGGCATGGTGAATTTTCTCTCCTCTTCAAGAGGACATACTTCTATTATGACTCATCTTCTAGATTCAACATCTCTTCTCCTTTTCTTCTGATTCTTGAACCTTATGTTTCCATGTATCGTGTATTTCATGCAGACCGCAGTTCTTCTGTTAACACATTCTTTTGTTAAGCCATCACTGTCTTTTACAGTCAATCATATTTTCCTATAGTTAAGTGTCCAGTAAGACTGGCTGAACTTAAGAGCTCTTAAAGACTCTCAACTGCCTATTTCTAGACATATTTCAAGTGGGGCTTTGTCCACAAATGACTATCATTTTTTCTGAGCCTATAATATACTGGGCTCATTAACCCTTTTAGTTTGCAGACTATGTATTATTATACCCATTTTGAAGTTATGCAAATAACCAGATTTTAATAAATGATGGATGAACAATAGCATGAATAAAATCTCAAAGAATTAAATTACTGTTAAGTGTATTTTATTTTATCCAATTACACTGAAACGCATTTTTAAAGACTTTCCTATAAAATAAACATTTTTATCTGGAATTTCTTTGGAAATAAGCCATTCCGGCTAAGAGATTATTCTAGTAGCTTCTTGTTGAATGGTACATTCCAAATTGTTTATTTTTTTAACGGCAAGGTTTCTGAAACAACTCCAATATTCTTTAAAGGAACACTAAACAACTAAAGTGCCTTCTGTACCCTTCCACCATTCCACACACCAGTACCACAAGAACTGTATGTATTTTATAGGTGCCATGCAGATGTGGACAGCAGCACAAGCGTCTTTCCTTCTTGAGTACTTCCACAGCTACATTATTGCATTTGGCTGTTGTCATGTGAACTGACAAGATACAAAACAGTCCCTATCTTTATTTGCATTAGTAGTAAACTTGGGATCCTCGGGTATTCTATAAAATTGCTAGGGTTTTCAGAACCCTACTGAAGGGAGTCCCCAACTCCCTTACGTTTGAGCTTGGAGTCATATTGAATAGGCAAACTTTTCTAAAATCCTGTCAACAGAAAATCAACAGGATTTTCAACAATGGTGATAATGGTAAAAGTAATAAAACCACTAACATTTATGTAACACTGATTAGGTCGTAGGCACTGAGCTCAGTCAGCATATGGTAGCAATTAGCTCAATCTTCGTAATAAGCCTAAGACACAGGTATTATTTCAATTTCCATTTTACAGACGGGAAAACTGACGCTCTGGAAGGCAAAATATTTACTTTAGGCTGAATGGTGGTGATAAGTGGTATAAGCCAAACTAGAATCTCTGTATACCACACTGCTGACTCCCATCATTAATTCAGCACTCCCCAGAATGGAATGATTTGAATAAGTGATTTTAGAAAGAAAACCAAAGTCTGATTTTTAAAACACCAAAGTAATTCACTTGAAATCTTTCTAGAGTCACATAGCCCTCCTATAATAAACAGAGTATATAACACAATTTGTTCTTGCTTGACGGCTTTGTGCTAATAATGATCATTCATTGTGCTATGGAAAGCTTTTTGTCGCTGTTGAGTTACTAAGTCTTGTCCAACTCTTGGCAACCCCATGGACTGTAGCCCACTAGGCTCCTCGGTCCACAGGATTCTCCAGGCAAGAATACTGGAGTGGGCTGCCAATTCCTCCTCCAGATGGAAAGCTTAGAGATGCCCTTTAAGTCTGAAGAGGAAAAGAGAGTCTAAGTAGACCTTTCACTGAATTCCCTTCAACTATGGTTTGAGTTTATTGCATGATATTCATCCCTATTTTGCAGCAGCCCTGCTCCATGACTCCCTTTGAGCTGATGATGCAATCCCTGAGAATATTCTTGGGTTTTTAATTATTCCTCTCTCCTGTGATCTGCGACCTTTGCTTCTGACCTCCCAAATCTCTTAGGACAGGACTAGGAGAAAGTAAAAAATGTACATCAAATCTCTGATGTAAAATCATGTCAAGTGTTTCTATACTTGAGGAAAACAGAGATAAATCATCCTATAATCAAAGGATAGGTTTTTTTTGTTGCTGCTGAATTGGGAGTGCTTTTTTTGGTGATGTTATTGTTATTATCTAAAGTACAAGAGAAAAGAAATCTGTGATAATTAGGCATGAACATGGATAGTAATTTCATTAAAAAGTACACTTTAAATAAGCAAGTGTGTCCTATTAACTTCAAGCCAACAGAGGCGCATATATATATATGCAGAAATCAAACTTTCTTCTCTTAAGGAGAGGAAAAGAAAGATGGTTACAATATAATGAAGCATGAAATATTTGCATTAGGTACAAAGGAGACTTCTTGACAGTGAGTGATATTGAACACTGGAGTGATTTATCAAACTTTTTCTTTTAGTACACTGATTCTATTAAAAAAATGTTTTAATGACTTTCAAAAGAAACACATTTTTGCATTCATTTTGGAGAGCCAAAATAATTGTAAGCAAATATGGATATGTTTAAATTTATAAAAGCAAAAGTTTTCTTCTACTGCAGACCTAGATTAATATTCAAGAAGATAATACCCACTTCATTATTTCACAGAGCAAAGGCAATAGTTTTACTAGTTCATCTAATACTAATACTTTCTTAAAATATCTGAGAAATATGACCCACATGTGGTAAGATGATTAAGGTGTTTTCTGGCAACTCCCCCAGAAGCAAAGCTCTTGACTACAGAAAGCAGAAAGTTTTCAGTGGGGAGCCATGGGGGCTGCCTTCTGTCCTATCAATCCACAAATTCTCAAATTACAGATCTGCTGTTGTTTTCTGACACATCTGCTTTGCAATGTAAAATAGTGTTTTCTTTAATAAGAATTCTTCAAAAAGCCCTTAGGCTCCTCGCCTTTGTTTGCACAGCCTGAGCGTATTCATTTAAAGTTTTCACACTGTTTTTAAAATTCTCCATTTTTTCTTTCTAAAATAGGCAAAGTCCATAAACCTCTGTTTTGGTTTCACATTTTAGCTGTATGGGAAAAGGGGGAGAGAAATGTGTGGAGAAATTCTTAGTTTCAATAAATGAGATTATTCCAAATGACCAACACTGTCCTCCTCCCTTGTTTGCTGTCAAAAATACAAGGAGGAAAGCAGAGGTGCTTTTCATATAACCCAACTTGAAATGGGAAGCCACTCAAGTATTCTTGCCTGGGAAATCCCAGGGACAGAGAAGCTGACAGGCTTCAGTTCATGAGGTCGCAAATGAATCCGACACAATTTAGCAACTCAACAACAACAACTCAGAAACTAAAATCTATGAAATGAGAAATCTCACGGGTAAAATCCACTCTTGTCTATGGTAACTCTGACAACCCGATATTTTGGAAAATAGAAATATGTAAATAGTGAAATGCTCACAGAAACAAAATTTTGTCCTAATAATCACAGTGAGGTTGATACTTGTATTCTTTGCGTTGAAACAGATAAGCAAATATTTCTCAATCCAAAGTATACGTACTTCAATTATTTCCAAGTCCAAACTTCAATCCTAAGGTACAATATCTCTTCATCCCCTCATGAAAAAATAAATGATTTTTTTTAAGGTCACCACTGGAAACTGGAAACATATGTTTGATCTTTTTACATGAATTATATATAACCATAATAAAAAAAATTAAACCCATTTTTCACATTATAACAGGATAGAGAAGGCAGGCAAGTGACAAATACATACAAGCATCCAACCTTGAGAGCCTGAGCATGTATCTCTCTTCACCTTTAATCCAACTGAATGGCTTTTGAAGTAGATGGTATCTACTGTGAAGCTCCCTGATGGAATTCCTTGGAAAAACAAGATCTTTTTCGAGGATAAGGGATGCCATTTTGTAATTCACTGTATTTCTACAATCCATTCTCATGGTCTAATTTGTTGGGGGCTGGGATGATCTAGCTACATAAAAATCATGGTTACCCACTCAGTGCCAAATCCTACAGAAGAGACAGATGAAGAAAAGTCTGATGCTGTGCAGATGTGGTCAATCCCATCCTTAACACCTAATATGACAGATCGGGGACTGCCCCTGTAAGACAGGTGTCATGCTATAATTTAGCTTGTAAGAGAAGAGAGTTTGGATAAATGGCAAGATAGCTAGAAATTTTTTTAAGAAGAGCTTTCTTAGACATGGAATAGTGGCATGCACCTCTAGCTGTTTCTTTGACGTACTCTTCCTAGTCTGCTTCTTTAGGTAAAATTTCAACCTGACTATGAGAATTTTTTCTGAAAATTATTCATTCTTCCTCAAGTCAGGAAAAGGCTGATGTCCTTTTCAAAAGGAGTGAGCTGGACTTGGGTTGAGGTTCTCTCCTAAGCCCACTGGATAGAAAGTGACAGGGCCAGGATTCACACTTCCGGCCTCACAGACAGTTCTCCATTAGGACACTCAATAAATATTTTTGCTTTAAAAGTTGATCATTCCTTTTCAGGTGTCCTCTTTTTTCAAAACTTCAATCTTTTAAAAATCTGATTTCTAAGACCTTGAATCCCTTCTTTCATAACATTACCATGACATGATCTCTTTCATTCAGTGTGCTGTCAGTTCGCTTATATAAATCATTTATTCTTCACTAGTAAGACCCTGAAGCTGGGAAAGACTGAAGGCAAGAGGAGAAGGGGATAACAGAGGATAAGATGGTTGGATGGCATCACCGACTCGATGGACATGAGTTTGAGCAAGCTCTGGGAGTTGGAGATAGACAGGGAAGCCTGGCATGCTGCAGTCCATGGGGTCACAAAGAGTCGGACACAACTGAACGACTGAACTGAACTGACTCAACCCTAGTCCTGGAGGAAGGCATGGCAACCCACTCCAGTACTGTTACAAAAAAGCCTGGTGGGCTACAGTTCATGGGGTCCCAAAGAGTCAGACACAACTGAGTGACTAAGCGTAGCACAGTCAACCTTGGGGGTTCAGTGGTAGAGTATCCACCTGCCATTTCAGGAGACGGGGCAAGGGCCACACATTCGATGCTTGGGTCAGGAAGATCCCCCGGAGAAGGAAATGGCAAAGTACTCCTGCCTGGAATATCCCATAGACAGAGGATCCTGGCGGGCTACAGTCCATGGGGTCACAAAACAGTTGGACACATTTAGCAGCTAAACAACAATAAGCCAAAGCCAATCTGGACCCAAAACCTCTCTTTTGAGGACGGATAGTATAAAAAACCTGTTAAGAGGTTGGGTTTCAAAACAGGGTAAAAAATATGTTTGATTTCTGGCTATACTTTTACTATTTGTATGAGGCAAAAAGTTACTTATATTCCTTATGGCCGGCTTTCTTCAACTATAAATGGAATTATCTTTTAGAATTGTAGGGAGAATATTATGCTAAGATATGTATAATATACTTAGCATAATGTTGGGCTAAATTAAGACTCAGGAAGGTTAGCTGTTACGGTTAGCTCTACCTTCTGAAGACGACATTGTCAGAAAGCAAGTTGCAGATTCCTCAGATGTTCTGATTTTATAAGACTGAGACTTGCACAAAGGCCTGGATATATAAAATTCTCTAGCTCTACTAGGCTTTGCTTTTATGACAGCTACATGATCTAGAGTAGGAAAATATTGGTTTCCTTTAGCCAATATCCAGCTCAGTGAGCTGCAGAACTGCTCCATTTTTTTCCCTCTCTATCACACATCATCAGCACCATGGAGTTCTATGTGAAATCTGCCTTCTTGAAATGCACAGTAGACTCCCCTGGTGATGCAGTCATAAAGACTCTGCCTGCTAATGCAGGGGACATGGGTTCAATCCCTGATGCCACCTGTCATGGAGAAGCCAAGCCTGCAGACCACAGCTACTGGAGTCTGCAAGCTCTAGGGCCCACGAGCCACAAATGCTGTGAAGCCCGTGAACCTAGAGACTGTGCTCTGCAACAAGAGAATTCACCACAGTAAGAACCCCACATACGGCACCGAAGAACAGCCCCCATTTTTCACAATAAAACCTAATCGAGAAGGCAGGCAAGTGACACATACATACAAGCATCCAGCCTTGAGAGCCTGAGCGTTTATCTCTCTTTGCCTTTAATCCAACCGAATGGTATTTGAAGTAGACGATAGCCACTGTGAAGAGAAAGCCTTCATGCAGAAACGAGGACAAAAAATATAATAAACAAATTTAAAAAAAAGAAATGTGAAGTAAAAATTCCTTAATTTTCCATCTAACCTATATCCTTTAACACAGATTAGTCTTCCTCCTAGTCATAAGTCTCAGCCCACTAAGTCTTGAGATCACATCTATCTATCTTTTGGCATACTACAAGCTGAAAGTCTTTATCTCTTCAAAATTCATAGGTCAAAATCTTGACTCTTAATATGACGCTTTTAAGAGACTTGGGACTTTTAGTGGTGATTAGGTCATGAGGGTGGAGCCCTCATGAATGAGATTAGTGCCCTTATGCAAGAAACCACAGAGAGTTCCCTTGCCCTTTGCATCATGTGAGAACACAGTGGGAAGACAGCCATCTATGAATCAGAAAGCAGGCCTTCACAAGACATCAAATCTGCCAGCACCTTGATCTTGGACGTCCCAGTCTTCAGAAATGTGAAAAATAAATTTCTGTTGTTTACTAGCCACCCAATCCACGGTATTTTGTTATAGCAGACCAAAAGGACTAAGACATGGTATTAATACGACAAAATCAGTTTTGCTGACTCCTGATCATCTAGCAGGCTTTGATGCCTTCAGTTTCAAGGAAGCCAATATAAACACCCTAACAGCAAAGAGAGAACTGGTGCATGAAAAGGCTTCAGTTAGAAAGATCCAAAAAGAAGCAGCTTACTGAAATGTTTCCCACTCACTTAAGCTTACAGACACTGCAACTGCATGAAAAAGGGTCAGATGTTTATTATCTTCCTTTAGGTGAATATGACTCATGTACATCCTAGAGTAAGACATGACATTTAGCTTCATCTGCTGTCATTTATAATTTCTGCCAAAAGTAGGTTATGAATTTCCCTATATTTTTAAAGAGAATTTACTGGTTACCATTTAACCTTTCTTAATAAATCACAGTCATCTATTAGAGGTACAAGCTGTACAATCATGGAGAAATGTCTGCAGGGTTCTTCAGTATGCAGAGTTGCCTGCCCTGCCCTACAATGGCTCCAGGCTGCTATGCTTTTTCACTTCTCATATATTTTTTTTAATAGTTTATCTCTCTCCTCCCTCGTTGTCAAACTGTCAGTCAGCTGTCACTTTTTACTGCTGTCAGTGAGCCTGCCTTTATCGCACCCCCAATTTGATGCTGTTAATCTGCTGTCAGCTGAAAAATCAGATAATCAAGACCTCTGAAATTGCATTTACAATAAGTGATGGGCTGAACACTGGATGGAGGTTTTGAGATAGGAGTTCCAGTTTCAATTCCAGTTCCTGTCTCTATCTAGCTGTGTGATTACCAGAAGACACTAAACTTCTCTGGGCCGTGGTGTCTTCATTTTTAAAATAAGCAGGGCCTGAATGTGAGAGAGAGAAAGAAAGAGAGACATGGAGAAAAAAGAAAAAGATCTCATTTAGACTTGAAGTCTGTTTCTCTGGCTACCAAAAAAATTATGAAATTTTATTGTGAGTTAACAGAATGCAGGGTGGGGTACCACTGTCCCTTTAATTGTCAAATTCAACGATAGCATTAGTCATCACTTTAATCTCACTCCTCTGAATTAACTACCGCTCATCTCCTTAAAGGGATTCCCAGGTGGCTCAGTGGTAAAGAATCCACTTGCCAAGGCAGGAGACATAGGAGATGTGTGTTTGATCCCTAGGTCAGGAAAATCCCCTGGAAGAGGAAATGGCAACTCATTCCAGTATTCTTGATGAGATAATCCCATGGACAGAGGAACCTGGCTGGTATAGTCCATTGGGGTTGCAAAGAGTCAGACATGACTGAGTATGCATTTAAGCCTAAGCCATCTCCTTAAAACTCTCTTCCCTTTGTCCCACAGGATAATTCTCTCATTGATGACCTTCTGACTCTTTTCTTCTCATTTCAATCCTGGGCTCTTCCTCCATTAATCCCTTAAGTTTCAAGAGTGCTAAAGGCCAGTCCAAAGCTAAAGATCAAAGTCATATTGAGAAAGCAGCAACAATCCTGAGAAGCAGAACCTATGTCCTAGGAGCCACCTTGAAGACTATGTCACAGTGTGTCCCATGCTGCTGATGTGTGATATAAGATGAGGAAAGAGAACTGACCACAGGCATGGAAGTCATCAGTGACCTTGACAAAAACAGTTTCAGTGGAGCAGCTTCAAGAGAGAACAGTGGGAATGAAACTGAAAAAAGAAAAAGATTTTTTTAGAGGTTTTGCTATTAAGAGAGAGAAAGAAATGAGCAGTAGCAAAGAAAGAACTGGAATCAAAAGGGAATATTTTTAAGATGTAAAACAAATAGCATTTTTGTATGCTAATAGGAAAGTGAAAGTGAAGTCGCTCAGTCGTGTCCGACTCTTCGCGACCCCATGGACTGTAGCCTATCAGGAGGGTTGAACCAACTTTGGCAAAACTTTTAATGGCTGTTAAAGTTGTGTGTTGGATACACGGGGGCTTCTCATGCTGCCGGTTTTTGTATGTTCTTGACAAGTTGTCTAACAAAAAATTAACAATATATCACTAATTTATATAGTTTTAAAACAATATCTCTTAAGTTTGACTGCACATTGGAATCCTTTGAAGGTGAAAGTGAAGCCGCTCAGTTCTGTCCAACTCTTTGCGACCCCATGGACTGTAGCCTATCAGGCTCCTCCGTTCATGGGATTCTCCAGGCAAGAGTGCTGGAGTGGATTGCCATTTCCTTCTCCAGGGGATCTTCCTGACCCAGGAATCGAACCCGGGTCTCTCACATTGCGGGCAGACGCTTTACCGTCTGAGCCACCAGGGAAGCCCTATGCTAACAGGAACCATCTAGAAAAGAAGCAAATGGATGATGCAGATCAGAGACAAAAAATTACTAGAAAAGTAATTTTTAGGTAAGCAAGGAGGATGGGCTCCCACAAAGAAGTGGAGATGGACCTTAGACAGAAACAAGGTCAGTCCATCATGGTTATAGGTGTGAAGATAAAAAAAAAAAATGCACCCAGAAGCACATAATTGGGTAGATGTGATGGTGGCAGTGTAAAGATATTCTCTTCTGATTGCTTCTATTTTTTCAGTCATTAACTGAGAAGGAAGTCTGAAGATTTGGTATTAAAACCTTACAAGGAAAGGAAAATGTATAAAGAGTTATCTATAAGAGGGGAAGTATGGTATACTCACCATTCAGTTTGAAGTGTCCATCTAGATTTAGGGGTCATGAATTTAGAGTGGGCTAGTAAGTATGGCTGGAGGTTTTTCTCCTGATCAAAGAAAAAACAAAAGGTGCAAAAGCTTTGAGAGTATACACAAAAAAGGAGGTACAGTGACAGAATATGCAAGTTCAACTGGAAAAAGAAGGAGCAAAATTAGGAAGAGAAGAATGAAAGTGATGAGCTGGCTCCTCACCATCAGTGGAGAGTTGGTTCTGGTAAGGCCAAAAGGCTGCTTAAATTAGTGTGATAAGAAGAATATATAAAGGAATTTCCTTATTTACATTAGACTGTTCCTTTGGCAGAATACTTCTCTGCTATTACATGTTAAGAGAGAGAGAAAGGGAAGACAGCCCTCTTTATTCAGGTTGCAATAAATATGCTAGGTTATAAAACAATGGGGATGAAGGAGTTAATAAGATGAATTAATCTTTATTAAGGGCTTCCCAGGTGGCGCAACAGACTGGTTCCAAATAGGAAAAGGAGTACATCAAGGCTGTATATTGTCACCCTGATTATTTAACTTATATGCAGAATACATCATGAGAAACGCTGGGCTGGAAGAAACACAAGCTGGAATCAAGATTGCCGGGAGAAATATCAATAACCACAGATATGCAGATGACACCACCCTTATGGCAGAAAGTGAAGAGGAACTAAAAAGCCTCTTGATGAAAGTGAAAGAGGAGAGTGAAAAAGTTGGCTTAAAGCTCAACATTCAGAAAACGAAGATCATGGCATCTGGTCCCATCACTTCATGGGAAATAGATGGGGAAACAGTAGAAACAGTGTCAGACTTTATTTTGGGGGGCTCCAAAATCACTGCAGATGGTGACTGCAGCCATGAAATTAAAAGACTTACTCCTTGGAAGAAAAGTTATGAGCAACCTAGGTAGCATATTCAAAAGCAGAGACATTACTTTGCCGACTAAGGTCCGTCTAGTCAAGGCTATGGTTTTTTCTGTGGTCATGTATGGATGTGAGAGTTGGACTGTGAAGAAAGCTGAGTGCTGAAGAATTGATGCTTTTGAACTGTGGTGTTGGAGAAGACTCTTGAGGGTCCCTTGGACTGCAAGGAGATCCAACCAGTCCATTCTGAAGGAGATCAACCCTGGGATTTCTTTGGAAGGAATGATGCTAAAGCTGAAGCTCCAGTACTTTGGACACCTCATGCAAAGAGTTGACTCATTGGAAAAGACTCTGATGCTGGAAGAGATTGGGGGCAGGAGGAGAAGGGGACGACCCAGGATGAGATGGCTGGATGGCATCATGGACTCGATGGATGTGAGTCTGAGTGAACTCTAGGAGTTGGTGATGGACAGGGAGGCCTGGCGTGCTGCGATTCATGGGGTCTCAAAGAGTCGGACACGACTGAGCGACTGAACTGAACTGAGGTGGCGCTAATGGTAAAGTGCCTGCCTGCTAATGCAGGAGACAGAAGAGACATGGGTTTGATCCCTGGGTCGTGAAGATGCCCTTGGGGAGTAAAAGGCACCCCACTCCAGTTTTCTTGCTAGGACAATCCCGTGGACAGAGGTACACGGAGGCAGGCCACAGTCCATAGCGTTGCAAAGAGTCAGACACAACTGAGCGTCGGAGCCCACATCCCACACACTCTTTATTAAGGTTCTGTTATGTGCCAGGCTGAACATTTGGCACTTATTATTTCATTTAGTTGCTACATCATGCCTATGGGGTGATAAGGTAAATATAATCATAACCTAAACTCAAGGTCTTTATACTTGGATGGGTTACAGGGCTAGTAATGAAAGTGAAAGCGTTAGTTGCTCAGTTATGTTCAACTCTTTGTTGAACCCACAGACTGCAGTCCTCTAGGTTCCTCTGTCCATGGGATTTCCCAGGCAAAAACAGTGGAGCAGGCTGCCATTTCCTTCTTTAGGGTATCTTCCTGACGTAAGGATTGAACACAGGTCTCCTGCATTACAGGCAGATTATTTACTTTCTGAGCCACCAGGGGTGGTCAAGCCTCAAATATGTGCATGCCTAACTGTGGTATTTAAGAGCTTTCTCTTCCCCAAATGTTTTAACACATATAATGAAATATTTTCAAGTGAATATTCTTCCTTGCTACTATTTTTCTAGCCTTTGAGAATGAGGCAGTGTAAGGGTAAGGAAGGCAACAGGTAACAGCAGGTACTATAAGCTCAATATTGGATTTCAAGCTCAATGTTGGATGTTCTGAGTTTGAACAATTATCATCTTTAGAAGTCCTCATAGACTTTGCTGAAATATGGCTTTTTCCCTTCCCTGATTATTACCCCTTATATTATATACTATTATAGTACATTTATTAATCATTTAAGTATACATTCTGCTTTGTTTATAAATTAAATACAACTTTGCCATGACGATAATATTTGTATAGAGAGAAAGTAGAAGCATTCAAAAGTCGTTTTATTTTTAATCACCTTGGTTATTTGCCTTTGGCATTACTAAATATTTTTCAACATCTCAACAAAATAATACTCTTTTTAAGACTGCAGGCATTAGAATGATTGTCATTCATGCAAATAATCACTTACTTACACTATATGAGTTTGGGTTGGATAAAGCAAATTACCATTTGAAAATAATTCAAATAACACTCTGGGCTAAGACCTTGCTTATGAATGTTATCTTGGCCACAATATTTCTTAACCTTCTTCCATTTAGCTAGATTTATTTATGGTAATACAGTCCAAATTAATAAACTATTCAACTGCCACAGGTGTATTAAACATAGGATATTATAGGACTATATCAGATGCAAATGAATTTGAAAAACATTATTTATTTGAAATTCTATAGAAATAAAAATTAAGATGTACTATAACTACCTATTCATGTAAAGATGCACATTTTAATGATACATTATTATATGAAAAACTTAAAAGAATGTCAAAAATAAAGTTAAAAAATATGACCTAAACTATAAGCTATATTCTAGCTAAATACAGAGCTAAAGCATAACCATCATGTTTTTTAGACATTGACATTCTTTCATCACACATGAAAACTATGGATTACAAATACATACCATACGTACATACATGTACATACATATGAAAATCAACTGTGATCTTAGTTTCACTCAGCTTTATAGTTTTCAAAAATGTAAATAGATCATTAAATATTTCTGACAAATGACCTGTACTAATAGGAAGATTAAAAACTAAACAGAAAATTGAATCAAAAGTCATAGAATCTAGATTTGAATCCAGTCTCTGACAACAATCAACAGCGTGAGTACAAGCCGGTCTGCTTCTCTGGCCTTCTGTTTTCTGAACTCCAGAAAATAAGGATTAGGCAAGGTGGTCTAACAAACTTTATGACTCATAACTTGATTTGGTATTAGGCAGAATTTTCTTCAGTGCAGTTAACTAGTAAGACTCAAATAAATCAGTATTAGGGGTGTGGAAGAGTGGGTGTCCCCACAGCAAAATCTGGGTGAACTGAGTCCAGAACATAGACACTAATGCCGACCTCCCACATAGCATGCATGGACAATAAATTGTTTCCTGCCTTCCCTTCAAGGATAGGGAAGAAACATCTGTCCCTGAGCTCTTTTTTAAGGACACAGTAAGTTACAAAACAGCAGCATCCCCAGCTAGTATGAGTCCGACTGAAGTAAAGTTTCTATTCACAAGGGGGATATATTTCTGGTGGCAGTAAAAACAATTTTGCTAGGTTTAATCAAAAGTGAAAAGGAATTCTAGAATGTTCCCTTTGAGCCACATCATCCATTGCTAATTCAGGGTGGGCCCAGCGATAAGGGTAAGAAAAATATCCTTAGTGACTGAGAAAAAGAAATAGCAATTAAATGCATTTCAACCCAACATAAAATACCAAATTCTTTACTAAAATAATGTAAATAATAAAAAATGGGAGAAGGAGAAAATAGAAAAAACAGCATGGGATATGAAAGTAATTTAAGCAGTAAAATTTAACACTGACTTACTTAGGAGTTACTGTTATACATATAAACCACTGGGAATAAGCTGAATAAAATGTTGAGACATATGCTTGACGATGACTTCTGTATCAAAACAACAAATGAAGAAACAACAGTCAGTGTTAAAAGCCAAAGCACCTTTCTTTGGCAAACAAATATAAGAGAAAAGAAAGGAAGAACTTAATATTGGAATTAACCATTCAGCGATAGGTTGGACGCATGATTTATTAATCACAGCAAGGTGAGACAGTACTCAATTCTCTAACCATGCTTATGTGAAAAAGCTAAAACTGGCAAGAATAGCACCTATTTTTATACATTTGGGGAAAAATTTATGACAGAATATTGAAAATAGAGTCACACTGACCTGCTCACGTCAGGAAACCTGATGGGAAAGTAAATAACTTGGCACTTGGGTCTGATGATGCTTTCCAGATCCTTGGGTCTGTGATCAGGAATCAACTTCATGAATTTTCCAATAGAAGTGAGAAATGACTCCATATTAAAAACTGAGTTGAATACCACCACATCAGCCACCAGACTGCAAAGGGAAAGGATAAATGCATATGGCGAGCCCACATTCGTTCAGTTCTTTCTATAACTTCTTTTATAAAGAAGCTTAAAGACTTCTTTATTAATCACAGTTTTTACCGCATCTTGGGTTTGCAAAGAACTCGTCACTTCTCAGTTTTTATCAAAATGATCCTAACAGATAAGTTACTTTCATTAGCCTTATATCAAGGGAAGTTAGATGGCAGGCATCAGACAGGAAAGGTAGGAGAGGAATTCAGTGATTTAACGGGATTCTATGAGGCCTCAGGGCTCCCCTGGTTCCTTAGACAGTAAAGAATCTGCCTGCAAGGTAGGAGACCTGGGTTCTATCCAGGAAGATCCTTGGAGAAGAGAATGGCTACCCACTCCAATATTCTTGCCTTGAGAATTCCATGGACGGAGGAGCCTTGCAGGCTACATACCATGGGGTTTGCAAAGAATCGGGCATGACTGAGCCACTAACATTCTCACTTATGAGGCTTCAAACCTAAGTATATTTTTCTGCAATGCCAGGACTTTTCTGTAGTATCACCAAGAACATGAGGACCTTTCTCTCTGTGGCCCAGTTACCCATGTTGAGGTTTTATGTCAGTGATGTACTTTGATTTACACCACAGTATGGAGAACAAAAAATTTAGCATACTTTCCACTGCCTTTAAGGAGACTAATTCAGATAGAGTTATTTCACACTAGAGCATACCTTCATAACATGTGGTTAAAGTCTATTTCTCATTTTAACCTTTGTTTCAAGAAACTGTTAGGTTTTTGAAAGTTCTGAGACTACATACACAGAAAGGAGTATATGAGAACTCTATAAGTAACTTATTCTATTATTATATTAGACTTGGGGGAGTCAGAGCAATAGAAGAAACTGGTGAAAATGGATCCAGAAATCCATACCACTAGGTCCTACTGATTACATAATATATTATAAAGGACCATAACACCATGAACCTTCAAAATTAAACAGAAGAAATATAATACTGGCTGTTGCTTTTGATGTAAATGCTGTGATCCTCTCCTTAGCACTTTTTTTTTAATTAAAAATAATCTAAAATATATAGTTAGAAGGAAATTTAAAACAAAGTTTATATATCACAAATATGTCAGTAGTTTCCAAGTTTGTATATAACATTTTTTTGGAAACCAATGAACACAAATGATAACCATGGGTGAACTGGATAAAACAGGAGTATGTACTATGTTTC
This sequence comes from Capra hircus, assembly GCF_001704415.2. Lineage (NCBI taxonomy): Eukaryota > Metazoa > Chordata > Mammalia > Artiodactyla > Bovidae > Capra > Capra hircus. The sequence continues at coordinate 83,773,841 of NC_030809.1, forward strand.
CTTTATGACTCAAAAAACCATTTTAATAAATCATTGTTTTGTTTTTTAAAATAGCCCTTATTGCTTTAAGCAATGATTCCATGTCTCAGTGTCCCTGGATCTCAACATGATGCATACAAATGCTTTGATAAGAAGGTGTACAAGACCAAAGAGAAAACAGTTTTATTTCACTCTAAAAAGAACATCAATAAAACTGAAAAGAAGACACCTAAGTCCACAAGACTGCAAAACACAAATGAATAAATAGAGTTTACAGAGCAGGAATATCATAACAAATTCTAAGTTTAGTTTAATTTGCGTTTACTGAGACAAAATTCCTACTATCAGTACACAGTGGAATGAAAAACCAACAAAAGGAATGTTGACCTATCCACTCCCACCCCTGCAAAGTTGTTTTCCCATACAAGCATTTTTTGTTTTTTTTAGTTGCAACCTAGTGCAAATTTGGGGTTAGCAGTGATTACAACATGGATAATACAAGAGAATGTCACAGAAGTGCTGACACTACACTGTGCAATAAGGAAGCCAATATAATAATATACCAAAAGTTGAAGGATGTTTTACAGCTAGTCTGTTTTCACTATATGTCACATATTTTAATAGCGACCCACAGGTCATAATATATAGTTATGACAAGTGTTCATCAGTCAGAGGGTTAGTGAAACGTCTATTTAAGGTGAGTGCTTATGTCAGTCATCTCTGAAGTCCTTAGCTGCCACACAGTCAAGAAAGAAATCTGACAATGCCAACAAAAGCAGAAGTCAGCAAAAAAACTAAAGAAACATTTCAGGAAGCTGGAGTCATACTTTTCAAAGTGAATCTGAACTGGACTGCTTTCTGACATTCTTATTTTTCCTCTGGACGACTGCAAACCATTGCTTTCTCATTAAGAGTCCCAGCGACAATCAAGTCCATTTCTTTCTCCTCAAGTTCATCTACCAGTTTACCCTCTTGAGAAGAGCAATGCTCAAAAATCATGTATAAGATTTTATGGTCTCACTCCCTCTGAGCAAAAGCAATCTTTTCTAAAACAGAGAGATGAAGGGTAGTGAGTTAATTTTTTTTTTTTTGCTATTTGCCCTCAAAGGGTATGCAACTCAACTACATATATTCTTAAAAACCCAGTCTTTGCCAAATTAAAGAACCAAGATAGTTTACAGAAATATTCTTTTCCATGCATTTCCTCTCTGATATGAGTGGGTGTAACTTCCATTAACTTTAAAGCCATCCATAAAGGGAAAAACAGACTTAATTTTTTTCCCCAGTTATTTCTCAGGGGTAATAAACACACACTATCTGAGGAAAAGAATGATGTTAATTCAAGAAACCAAAAGAATATTACAAATGTTTTCCATATTGATAAAGTATAAAATGATTTCATTTTTGTTTTTAAAACATATTTTCCCTCTCTGTTTCAATATAAAATAAAGTATTTTAATTTTATTATGAAATTTAAAAACGGTTGCTTTTTTTTACGAGACATTTGACGGGAAGCAGCGCCTCTCTATTTTGATAGCATTGCTACTTCACAATTGAAGCAGCTTGTAAAAATGATTGCAGGAAAACATTTACAAAATGCTCAAAACACAGAAGTATTACCAGCTAGCTGTTTTTCTATGTCAATGAAACTATGGAATATACTAGCAAAAGAGATGGGTGTCTGCTTAAGCACATCATCAACCCCAAAGGCTAATAACTATTAAAAATGGTGAGTAAACTGTACCCAATCACTGCCAAACTGACTCCATTTGAGTGTGGCAGTTATGTCGATGGGATCCAATAGCAAAGCTGTTTCAGAGTCATTATTAACTTCTTTTATTAACTAAGTTTCAAGAGATATACTTTGTTGAAGTAACAAAAGAGAAGGACCATCACCTTTGAAATGTCATGGTATTTTAAGGCTAGGCAATTTCAGAAGAGTCAATGAGGGGAAGAAAAAAAAACAAACATCACCTAAAGATTCATTTTCCATAGTTTTCTCTTACAAACAATAAGAATAAAAGGACAGAAGTCTCTTGCTCTGTTACGCTTTAATTTCCATTTACTCCTCTGTACATTTCTATTTTGATTTTGGCTGGATACATTGAAAGTAGCTGGTAAATAAAAGTTGAATAACTGCCTTTTCTAAAAGTAAGTCTCACACATGGGATAAGGGGCTGAAGGAGGTCCCTGACAGCCCTTTGCTTCCATTTTGAGTGTTGTAGAAAATACAGTTAAATAACTAGCTCAACATATAATCAGGTTGCCACACATATGTATTTTATTTTAAAAATTAGTTGTTCTCTTATATGTATATATATATATGTTGCAGAGGCACAAGTAATTCTTACCATGGAAGGTATATTTAAACATTTGTTCCTAATGTAAGGTATTTTAAAAAATATGTGTACCGAAGGTCTCTAGATTTAAAAGTTAACTATAAGGAAAAAAGATGGCAAAGGACTAAATACAGTGATACAATCTATACCTACCAGGATAGAATTTGGTTGTATCCATATTGGAAATCCCTCTCCTGACATTTCTTGACAGGATATACCAACTGGTTCTCATGAAAGTACAGAATCTTTTTCAATTTCCCAAGGTCAGGTCGAAGGGCAGCCAGTTCAGTCAGGTTAAGCACTGAGCTTGCGAAGAGGATCCTAGGAAAGAAGGAAATTAGGGTTACCATCCTGAGCATACTTGAAGGGGCATTATTCACCTTCTCTTCTCTCTACTCATCCTACCCCAAGGAAAACACATCCCCTATAGGGACACATCAAGAGTTAAGCCTAATACCATGTAGCAGCATTCTAAGTTTTGATCTCTTAAAAAGCAGCTGCTAAGAACTATAAAAGCCCTGAATCTCATTGGTCTTCTCAGCTCAGTTACTGAGAGATGCAAAAAAAAAAAAAAAGCTGGATGGATTTTATTGAAAAAGGCAAGAAAAGCTCTATCTGAAGGACAAATGGAACAAAGATAAGGCTGACTGGGGAATACTTTGCTTGCCAGTTTCATTACACTTTACTTCTTTATGCAACCAACTACTGAAATTCAATATATGAGCAGGAATGGCACATGTTCGTGTTATGACATAAACCCTTTTGATTTATGCAACAGACTTATCTAGTGAGGGAGGGCTTTTTCCCTTAGCATGTTTCTCACTGCCCCCCTTTTAAATATTCTGCAGTATTTCTGGGTTGGTTTTATATTTTCTTCTCGATTACTGGACTGCTAATGGCACCAGATGTACAGTCTTTAATATCCCTTATATAAAACCTAAATTTAAAAAATGAAGAAAGGCTGGTTCCTTGTCTCTGGGGGGAAAAAAGGAAACTGAATGTCTACATATGCATGTTTATGAATGAAATAGTGTCTATTTACTCATTAATTCCACAAACATTTATTATAAATGCCTACTATGTACCAGGGTCAAGCCAGGAAGAGACAAGGTGAACAAGACAGCCGGCCGAATGAATCCTGTCTATAATAGCGACGTGAACAAAATATCTAGAGGACAAACAGACAACTGTCTGGGACAACCTGGAAATATTTCACAAGGGGCTAACACATGCGGACACAAAAGAGGGACAAATTACAGTCCCTGAGCAGCTGGGGACATTTAGATGGCACAATTTTGATGAAATGCCACCTTTATAACATAATATAGAATCATTTAACCCTTACAGCTTTAATTCCCATTCTAAAAAATGAGATTCAAGAAGGTTAAGAGTTTTTCCTAGAAATCACACTGGTAGAAAGTGGCAAAGCAGAGACTCCTGGTCTTTTAAGCCCGAAGTACTATTCATTACACTATGGGTATGAATTCCTTGTGTACCACTTACATTGCAGATGCTTTTTATTGTACTTAATAAATACAAAATAGCATCCTTGTTATTACCATGATTACAACTACTATAAATTCTCCCTTGCCGACAAGCCAAATGACTAACTTCAGGTGTTTATATGATCTGCAGCACTAGCCTTTCACATAAGAAGAATAATTACATACTAAGAGCATATATCATAAATGGGAATTCAAGTGTCTTCTTCATGGACTAAAAGAGGAACACAAGACCCAAAAGTAGAGACGTTTCTAAACTCACATTGCTGTGTTAATGTTATTATTTATTGCTTTAAAGTAAAAAATCTTATCATGAAGATGCATTTTAAATTGTCTACTTGTACTCAACTAAAGCAAATAGAAAATTTATATCCTGAAAATGTCCTCTATTTTGTCCAAAAATATTCCCACCACCATCAAGTATAAACTTTTCTAAAACTGGGACTGGGGACTTCCCTGATGATCCAGTGGTTAAGACTCTGCACCCAATGCAAGGGGAATGAGTTTGATTTCCAGTCAGGGAACTAAGGTCCTGCATGTACACAGTGAGGACAAAAAATAAAAAAGAGACCAAAAATTCTGAAATGCAAAGATATTTGCTTATCTTCAAATCTGATCTTTAGCAGAGAGAAAAATAAAATTTAATCTCAATCAATATTTTCCTTAAAAAAAAAAAAGGTGGTGATTGGTAGAGCAAGTTTATGAGTAATACTTCTCCCTCCCTCTTTTCCTGCTCCCATCCTCAACATACATACTATTGCAAGCAATGACTCAATCATTGAGACCTAAGTAAACATGATGCATTCACACACAAGGAAGAAAAATTCATTAACTACAGCTTCCATCTATTAATTACATGGAGAATTAACTTCCATTAATTAATGGAGAAACTTGGTAGACATCAACATTTCAAGTGATCATACTTAATATGAACAATGGTGGATCAAAGGAATATCATGTATTTCCCAATACATGATAGAAAGACAGAGATCGCCAATTCCTGCTCCAAATGTTTAATCTGAATTTGGTCATGAGGAAACAGCCTGCCAGTCGCAAAATAAATGGAGCTGGATATTCAAGAATGTCAAGGTCATAAAAGGAAAAAGAAAATCTAGAGTAAAGGGGAATAAAGAGATCCCCAAACAAAATGCAGTGTGTGATCCTTGATGGGATACTGAATGAGGAAAAAAACAACTATAAAAGATATGAGGACAATAGGGAAACTCTGAGTATTGGGTTGAATACAAAATCATAAAGTTTTATCAGTCTTGAAGTATAGTAATTTTACTGCTGTTATATAGGAGAATATCCTCATTCTTAGGAGACATGTTGAATTTTTTACATGTAAAGCATCATGTCTGCAACTAATTCTTAAATGGTTTGGTCAAAAGGTCACTAATAACAAATATTCAAATATTCATAGAAATGTTTATAATTGATTAAATAAATGGTATATTGTAACTCATTGATCTACCTTTACCAATTTTTAAGTTATACATTTATAAAACTACAAATTTGGGAGGATATGCATTAGATGGCAGAAAGTAGAAGGGAAAAATATGTTACATTCTATAATAATAAATCCCTCATATATGTATTTCTAGTCATAATCCAATTGTTCACTTGCTCCATGGGAATTATCCTCAGGGTGGAACATCTGTAGCAAATGTTTAACTAAAGCAAGGCCTTTACTCTCCTCCAACCACACATCACCAGTCTTTACCCTACCTACCAAGCTGATCCACAATCAAGGAATCCAAATTTAAAATTGAACCTTCCAAATAGAAGTTCTCAAATGAAAGGCTGCAATACATTCAGAGTAAAATGGCAATGGTTTTCACAATATTACCCATTTGGGACTGCCCACACCAACACTTCCTTCAGTTTGTTCAGTCATTAATAAGAAACTCATTTTATTTTTACAACTAATTTTGAAATAGCCCTCACTACTTCTAAATTGTGGAAATTATCTCCAACATAACTAAAACATTTCTCTTTGCTTTTTCCTTGTAAAATGGTAGTTAAACTGGACAATAAGTAACTCCTCAAATATTCAGCTCAGTGATACCTATAAAGAAGTGAAGAAGATGCTCACAAAAAATAAAAAGCAGGTAAGATTCATAGGCAATTTTTACTTTGCCCTCTTTTATCAATTAAAAAAAAAGCTACAATAACACAATGAATGACATCACTCAATCAGCAGTTAAACCCTAGATTCCCAGTGTTCATCTTGCCTCAGGTATTATTTAAGCAATAAATCCTAACAAGGTGAGCTTTATCATCCCACACTGTGTCTCTGGCAGGAAAGGGCACAAGGTGATAGCAAAAAGCACTAGGAACAAGATAATTCCTGACAGCTGCTGCTTGAGCACAAGTTAAATTGAACAGTTTATCTCAGCATGAAGATGTTATAAGGTTTTATGTTTAATATTTTTAAATTAACATAAAACCCAGAGAAAGCAGTTGGGCAATCTTTCACAAACATGACATACTACAATCACTGTATAAGCTGGATTAGTACTTATTACCATGCTACTAGAGAATTAAGCTGTTTTTAGACCACCAAAGAGCTTTAAATTGCAACTTTTGTCTCTGTAAGAGAAACCTATATTTAAAATGTCTGCTAAATTCAAATTAATGGCTACATCATTAGCTCACCATCTCACCAAAAGTATAAGAAAGCTGCTATTAAAATCGTCTAACCAAAACGGTTCTGTGTTATAAGAACGTTCTAGTATTTGGAATTGTATCCATATACATGCTTCAAGTATTTCCGATACACATTATACCTACAATCTGAGTCACATTTGCTTAAGGAATCATTCAACATAATTAAATTCAAGATTTTATTTTTCTATGATTCAGTTTGAATATACCTGTTGTTTGCCTTTCGTCCTATTTTCTTGATGAATCAAAAGAGATGTTAAAATATACCTAAGCAGTGTAGCTGTATGACTACTGTTATCAAGATGCATACTTTTATACCTTAAAAGTATGAAGTATGAAGAGGCAGTGAAATGAGAAACAGGACAGGCATTCAGTATTCTAACCACTGTCATATACAATCAAGGAGAAAATCCTTCATGTACTAGTTACTCTTGCCCAATAAAATCTTTTCAATAGCCTCCCACTTTCCAAAACATTTATCACATAAAGGGATACAGAACACAATTTAACACAGATACTAATTTGCACTGCTTTTTATACTTAAACAATTTCTTACAGGTCTTCCTCAAGATTTTAACAGAAGAATCAATACCTTCTTCCAGCTGTGTCACTTTGCTCAAAACTCAAACTTCGAATACTCCTTTGAATACTCAAACTCCTTTGAATACTCAAACTTTGAATTCAAAGTTTGAATACTCAATTTTTGAATACTCAAAATAAACTCCTTTTCCAGATTCACATTGCCCAACCTCACTACCTAAGTCTTTCTTCATTCTTTTGTTGCCTATCTTGACTTTCTGTTCGTTGATATCTGCTTCCAGGATTCTAGATCCCATATCTTCTGTGATAAAACATTTTCTGCATCATGAAAAACTTCCCTGTCTATACTGTTCAATATGGCAGCAGCTAGCTAACATGACTATAAAGCACTTGCAATGTTGCTAGTGTACTGAGAAACTAAATTTTAAGTTTAAATTAAATTAGGCATAAAGTAATTGGAAAGCACAACTCAGATGGACCAACTTCCTTTAACCCAACACTCCACCCATCCTACCCGAATGCAATGCCTCACTGAATTGATTTCTTTGTACAGCCTCGTGATTGACTTATGATAATTTAATTTCTCAGTTCCTGCTGACTTACTGAATTTCATCTACCAGGGCCTCAAATTCTAGAAGCCTAGAATGATAATTTTTTACCTTCTGATAATTAGAAAACACATGTTCATTACAGAAAATGTTTTAAATTAAAAAAACATAAATGAAGGAATGCACAATCACCCTGGAAGAGATGGCTACTATTTGCATTCTGGTGCTTATTTAGCCAGTCTACATTAAGCATCTATTATTTGCAAGGTACTAACCTAAATGAGAGAGAAATATCGATAACCTCAGATATGCAGATGACACCACCCTTATGGCAGAAAGTGAAGAGGAGCTAAAAAGCCTCTTGATGAAAGTACAAGAGGAGAGTGAAAAAGTTGGCTTAAAGCTCAACATTCAGAAAACGAAGATCATGGCATCTGGTCCCATCACTTCATGGGAAATAGATGGGGAAACAGTGGAAACAGTGTCAGACTTTATTTTTGGGGGCTCCAAAATCACTGCAGATGGTGATTTCAGCCATGAAATTAAAAGACACTTGCTCCTTGGAAGGAAAGTTATGACCAACCTAGATAGCATATTAAAAAGCAGAGACATTACTTGGCCAGCAAAGGTCCATCCAGTTAAGGCTATGGTTTTTCCAGTGGTCATGTATGGACGTGAGAGTTGGACTGTGAAGAAACCTTAGCACTGAAGAATTGATGCTTTTGAACTATGGTGTTGAAGAAGACTCTTGAGGGTCCCTTGGACTGCAAGGAGATCCAACCAGTCCATTCTGAAGGAGATCAGCCCTGGGATTTCTTTGGAAGGAATGATGCTAAAGCTGAAACTCCAGTCCTTTGGCCACCTCATGCGAAGAGTTGACTCAGTTGAAAAGACCCTGATGCTGGGAGGGATTGGGGGCAGGAGGAGAAGGGGACGACAGAGGATGAGATGGCTGGACGGCATCACTGACTCGATGGACGTGAGTTTGAGTGAACTCCGGGAGTTGGTGATGGACAGGGAGGCCTGGTGTGCTGTGATTCATGGGGTTGCAAAGAGTCGGACATGACTGAGCGACTGAACTGAACTGAAGTGAAACTAAATGATGTACCCAAAAGGGAGAACAAAGTAGCTAAAGCAAGAAGAAAATTGGCAGGCTGAGAAACTGAATACGGACCAAGGAAACCGGAGCCATTTGTTCAACAAGTCACCAGAGAAGATGTTGAGGATTTCAGTGGGCCTCTGTGAGACACGAAATGTACTTTGAATTTTATCGCAAGAGCAATGGGAAGAAAATAAAGGGTTTTAACTAGGGAAATGATAAAACAATAAATGCATATTTGATGGATTTACCTTTACTCTTTCATTTTGTAATATGTATAAATTATTACAATTTTATTTTTTGCTTTTAGTATTTTACATGCTTTGGTATGTTAACAATTTCCAAAACACATATTTTAACAGATTTCAAAATACGATGTGTCATAATGTCATCAATCGGAACATAAGTTTTAGATATTTAGATATATGTTTAGACTTATTTAAATACATAAAGTCTAAATTTTTCTTATATAATCTATTTTTCTATTACATCTGTTTATGTATTTCATGAGCTGTTTATTATTTTTTTAATATCAGAAAACATTCCTCTGACTGCAGTATGAAAAACAGACTGCAAAAAGAATCATTTTGGAAGAAGGGACAACAGTCAGGAAAAGATATGATGGTGGCTTGAACTAAGACGATAGCACTGATGGTGCTGAGAAGCTGTCTGATAGGGTTTGCTGATGAACTGGATGTGAGAAGTGAAAGAGAAGAGTGTTATCCTTTCCTCCACTGTGTCACTTTCAAAGTGTGTTGACAGTGTTTCAATGTAACTGGGAGCTCAGTGATACATACATGCATATATGAAAATTATTTCCAAACATTTCAAAAGTCTTTGGCTTAAATATATTTTTAAAATTTATTTCTTAAAAAAAACCTGTATAGAAAGATAACTGAGTTCTAATCACTAATCCCTGATATAAAACATCATTTTAACTGTTTAGTTGTCAGCTACTTGATCTTAATTAGAACATGTCCACTGCACACTATAATGCTATGGATTCTCAAAAACCTTGAAGAACACATATAACCAAATGTTCCCGTTTGCTGAAACAATTAAAATTATAAGATGAAAGCCATATTTAAAGGGAAAAGAAACAGGGAATTCCCTGAAAGTCCAATTGTTAGGACTCAGTGCTTTCACTCCTAGGGCCTGAGTTTGATTCCTGGTTGGAGAAAGATCCCGCAAGCTGCAAAACATGGCCAAAAATAATAATAAATAAAAAATAATAAAACAAATTAAGGAGAAAGCAATGTAGTCACTTAATTTGCTAGGTTCTTGTGGGAGATAATTTACAAGCTAATAGTTTCCCAAAAGCTGTCCCACGATGTAGCATCAATTAAGAGGTTAGTTTTGGTTTCTTCCACTATGTAATAATTTTTTCCTGTGCTTATCATGAAGGCTAGGAGAACACAATACAAAGAATATGTGTTCAAAAGGCAGGGTATTGAGGTCTGTAAGCAGGACCTTCCATTAAGTAGTATCTCCAATTGGTTTCTTAATATCTATCCACCCTACCGTCATCAGCACTCTGAACTGCCTTAAAGATGCTTCAGGAGACAAATTACATAATACCTGTTTAGTGCTTTCTTAGCTAGCAGTGCCTCTTAAATCCAGGTATCTCTTAAATCACTCCAGCAAACTCTCAAGTATTTTAATTCTTCAAGATACTCAGTAATTATGTTTGCAACAAGAAAGGAATTAACAGGAAGGGAAGACGGGCCTATTACTGAAAAAAATTAAAGATAAACTGAAATTTTTCCTGTGTCAAGAACACTTTTATATATTTGGGGACTAGAATATGTTAGGCATATTCTTGTAAGGTACAAAGTAACAAGAGCCAATCAGAACATTTATAGATATATCTGTTTTAGACTATCTATCGATAAGTCACAAATCAAAATATTGTCAAGTCTTTTGACTTGACAAGCTAAGAAGTATATTATCCCAGTTCCAAAAGAGCTGACAATATAATTGGCAAAACAAGCCACAAGTACAGGAAACATTAAATAACAATAAATTAAAAAAAACGTAAGTAACAGGATAGGCAGCTTTGTCCTGCCCAAGAAATGTCACAAAGCAGTGCAAGGCTGATTATGAATGAGGAGACAGGCACTAAGCTCCATCAGTTCAGAGGAAGAACAGAAAACTAAGGGCAGCGGAAAACCAGGAAGTCTCAAGGTTACCGAACACAACAGGGAAGGCCTGCGTTCAGAGGTTTTGGGTCCGGAAGGATCAGTGTTAGTTAAATAAATCAGAGAGGAAGGACAATTAGCTAAAGTTAAGGATTTGAAAAAAATAAAAGGAAATACACAGGTAAAACTGAAAAGGTTTTAGAACCTACAGGTAACCGAATATAGCATTGGAAGTTCTTACTTCACCTGCCAACCATACAGGGATACCTTGTACATTTATTATCATACTAGGAAAGCTTTATTTCTTCTTACTGTCCTTAATTGAGTTAAGAATGCTCACTGGCAAAGAAAAGTGGTAGTAAAACAAGAGACTAAGGAATCAGATGAAGTACCACCATCACTACCACTCTCAAAATAAGGGAGGTTGCTCTACACATAACCAAATACAGATAAAACCAGTTCATTTAAAAGCATGGCTGTCCATCATTACTTTCTAATAACGAAATCCTTAATACAAGCTTTTGGAAGTGCATCTTTTTGTTTAATCATTATCATAAGAGATGTGTCCTATTATTCCCATTTTACCATTTAAGAAGTTAAAATACAAAAGGTTTGATTAAGTGCTAAGACAATAGCAGTTATTAAGAGGCAGAGATGAGTTTCAAATCAAATTGATCTGGACTCAAAGCCCCTGCTTTTATACTTATTCACATAGATTTTGAATCATCAGAGATTAGAATGTGACAATGTTTCCTGTTAACTGTACTTATGAGAGTCTATGTCTTGAGAAATAAAAGAATATAAGGTACAGTTCAGTTCAGTTCAGTCGCTCAGTCGTGTCCGACTCTTTGTGACCCCATGAATCACAGCACGCCAGGCCTCCCTGTCCATCACCATCTCCCGGAGTTCACTCAGACTCACGTCCATCGAGTCAGTGATGCCATCCAGCCATCTCATCCTTGGTCGTCCCCTTCTCCTCCTGCCCCCAGTCCCTCCCAGCATCAAAGTCTTTTCCAATGATTCAACTCTCCGCATGAGGTGACCAAAGTACTGGAGCTTCAGCTTTAGCATCATTCCTTCCAAAGAAATGCCAGGGCTGATCTCCTTCAGAATGGACTGCTTGGATCTCCTTGCAGTCCAAGGAACTCTCAAGAGTCTTCTCCAACACCACAGTTCAAAAGCATCAATTCTTCGGTGCTCAGCCTTCCTCACAGTCCAACTCTCACATCCATACATGACCACAGGAAAAACCATAGCCTTGACTAGACGGACCTTAGTTGGCACAAACCTGTACTAACCCAGACAGTTTTGTTTCATCCCTTCATTCATCACATATTTCTGAGTGATTATAGTGTTAGACAAATTGTGAAAAGGTGATGACCATCAATGAAGGATCTCCTGAAGAAATGCAATCTAGGCACCACTCTAAATAACAGGAAGGAGTCAGCAGGCTGAAATAACAAGGAGTTGATTGGGACAAGGGGATAGAGAGAAGTGGATGATATTAAGAGCAATGAAGGAAACAGAAATGCCTGACTTGGTGATGGGGAGGGAGAGGGAGAGGTTAAAGGTGACTCAAGGGCTTCTAGCTTGTGTAATCAGCCAGGTAGTAGCACCATTCCTTAACATAGGAAGAGAAAACATATCAGCAGTTGGAGCAGAGGAGAAATGTTGAGACAGATTTTACAAACGTTGTATGTAATGGAGTAGAGACCAGTGAAAAAAACCGCCTTGGAAATTTAATTAAACTAAAGGGTTTGGTCACCAAATGTGTCTGTTAAAAATGCGAGTTTGGATTGTTATATAAGTTTACATATTGTGATACATGTTTCTGCCATATTTCATACGGTATCTTGCTTCCTCCCATTAAGAGTATATACTCCTTGACGAGATAAATTAGATCTGCTGTTCTTTTCTTTAGTATCCTTAGTTTCCCCAACATGGCAGTTACTACTCTGGATCTTAAGCTCTTTTACAGCAAGCCTTATATATATATCTTCCTTGTTCACTCCCTTATCTCAGGTGCTCAGTAAATGTTTTCAAATAAATGAATCAATAAATCATTCATTCATTCATTACTACTGAGAAAATGAAGCCTGTTTTACTATTTATAGTAAAGTGTTCAGTATGACATTTACTCCTACCATTAAAAAACAAATTGCAAAGAATCTCAGGCTGCCCAGAGAAAGCACTTTCTTACTTTGACATCCAATACAATTCTAGGAAGTGTTACCTGATGCTGTGTTTGATGGAGTCCTGGCTTCCCTGATGGCTCAGACAGTAAAGAATCTGCCTGTAATGCAGAGTCCTGGATTCGATCCCTGGGTTGGGAAGAGTCCCCTGGAGAAGGGAAAGGCTACTCACTCCAGTATTCTTGCCTGGAGAATTCCATGGACAGAGGAATCTGGCAGGCTACAGTCCATGCAGTTGCAAGGAGTCAGACAGTATTAAGGGACTGACACTTCCACATTCACTTTGATGGAGTCTATAACTTTTTCCTAGGGTCCTTAATAATGTGCTAGGCACTGTTCTCTGCTTTACCATGCTAACGTATCAAGGACTGAAGATACCATCCAAAAGACAAGGAACTCCTGGGGAAAGGTAGGTGTCAATCTGGTATAAAAATCTGGAATGTACAATATAATGATAATAATTCCTGTCATCTTCAGGGATTCATGATCATCACCCTTGAAGAAGTTAACTCAATTAACATGCAAAGCACATCTAACTTGCTGAGTGTGCTGGGAACACTTCATATGGTGTTTTATCTTCATAAACTAATATAATTAGTATGTGAAATATTTATAATTCACCTCATGATTAATCTATCGTAGAAAACTATTCCTTAACAGCAACATATCATTTTATATTGGAATACCCATGCCACTCTCGAGTCCCTGGAGTTCATTTCTAAACAGTATAAAGTTGGAAGACTAGACACCCAAGGTAATGGTTATAACTCATTTGTCACTGCAGCCCAACCCTACCAGTGTTGTCAAAGATCACACACATTTAAGGACACACTGACCAGTCAAGCTAGAAGCTATTGTTTAAATAGATACAAAAAGCTCAGTTCAGGCACAAGCCTAAGAAACACACCATAGGCAAACACAGGGTTACTTTTAGATACTGTCATCATTTAGGCTTGATTATGACTCAGGAATAATTAAAATAATCACAACAACAACAACAATAATAATATCTGCTTCCTGGCATCAACTAAACTATTCCTAATAATCATGGAGAGAAAGGTATTTTGTGCCCAAACAGCTAATAAACAAGGATAAATATGATAGCCCGATAATTTTACTGAATCACCTTTACTGCTAAAATTAACAAGAACAAAGAAAAATACCTCCTAAATATTCAGTCTTTTTATAATTGGTCATAAATCTAAATTTTTCCATGCTTATGAGTATTTCCTTTAAATTTGCTTCCCAGAGTCCTATAGTCTACTGAGTTGTTCTATCATTTGATTTGTGACATTTTGTTGCTATACTTCTCATAGAGATTATTCCTGTGTTTTGATTACTTCTCCTATGTTTGTTTTGGCAAGTCCAAGACAGTTCTTTGAAAGCTTCCCTGAATTTGGTGCTTACTAAGTCATTTGAAGAAATACCTTCCCACAAATAATTTATTTAGTATCCCCAATGTTTTGCTATTTTACCCATCACTTTAACTATAAGGATATCACTAAGTAATTAATTATAAAAGTTAATGCCAGCAGAGTGCACTGTGCACAGTAGGCACTCAAAAAGTGTTTGGGAGAGTGAAATGTTAACTAAGGTAGTACATCACAACACAAAAAGAATTTGAGGATTCCCTGGTGGGTCAGTGGTGGGGAACCCACCTATCAATCCAAGAGACACAGGTTCCATCCCTGGGAAGATCCCACATGCTTGGAGCAACTAAGCATGTTTGCCACAACTACTGGGCCTGTGTTCTAAAGTCCAGGAGCCACAACTACTGAGCCCACATGTGACATCAATTACTGAAGCCCTGACACCCTAGAACCCATGTTCGGCAACAAGAGAGATCTCCAGGATGAGACACCCATGGACTGCAAGTAGAAAGTAGCCCCTTCTTGCCACAACTAGAGAAAAGCCCACGCAGCAAGGAAGACCCAGCACAGGCAAAACTACATAAACAAAAACTATTGAAAAAAAAAAAAAAAAGAATTTGAACGGATGAGTCCCCAGACTGTGTCCTGGTCTCCTACATTTTTAAAGATGTGACATTTGATAAACACCTATTTGCTGAATACTGTTTCTTTTTCATCAAGCCAACAAGGTAAAAAATTCTAAGATCGTATTTCCCAATCTATAGCACAGAAGGGAAAACACTTAAAAGTTCGTTTTTTGAAAGATCTGAACTTCCCATTTGAATAGAGTAAAATGAAAATTACAAATTTTTCTACATGGCTAAGTTTCCCAAATAAAAACTTTTTCAGTATGCTTTACTTGATCACAACTTAAATAACTGCCTCCCCATTGTGTTTTTTTTTTAAATTAAAATATACACACATACACAGACACACATACACAGAAGTCGCTCAGTCGTGTCCGACTCTTTGCGACCCCATGGATTGTAGCCCACCAGGCTCCTCGGTCCATGCGAGTTTTCAGGCATGAATACTGGAGTGGGTTGCCATTACCTTCTCCAGGGGATCTTCCTGACCCAGGGATCAAACCCGGGTCTCCCGCATTGTAGGCAGACGCTTTACCGTGTCAGCTACCAGGGAGGTCCAAAATATACATAGGTACAGTGGAAAACAGATGAAAAATACAAAATGCTATATAAACAATATTACTGAGATTATTTTAAAATGAAGTATTCAGGTCATTTAACATAAACTACTTGACAGGGTAACTCTCTGAGATGCATCTTGTTCTCCCCTACCAAGGTCACACTGCTTGACCAGGTGACTGAGAGGCACAAAACGAGGTCATTTACCCTGGGTTAGCCAGCTAGAAGCAAAACTGGAACCAGGATAGTAATAGCAAGGAAGTCATGGGTACTACTAGTGAGCTGCCAGTAGTGGGGACAGCTTCAACTTAGACACTGGGGTGAAAATATTCTCCTCTTAAAAAGGGGCGGGGGAAACCCATTCACTGGGGGAAAAAGAAAACAGCTAGAAAAACTTTTCTTTGACCTTGTTTCACCCTTTTTTTCCACATAATATTAGATAAAATTACTTGAATATGCATACAAATATGCAGAGGCCCACCACAGATATCCATCTGAGTCTCAATGTTATTTGAATTTCCCCTTGCCTACTACTGAGGCTCACATGCCATACATAGGTCACAAAAAGCCATCTAAAGCCTCTCTCCTGTGCAAGACATTTATACACCTAAGGCACACCATGGAAACATCTATTCATAATCAGTCCATTCCTTTCTTCCCTTCCCTCCACTTGTACATAACAGTGGCCAAGGAATGTCAGGAAACACAGAGAACCCATAAGAGAGGCAAACAGGGAACTTCAGCCTTGGTATGGAAAAGCCAGGAAGGCTAGAAGAGAAAACACTTGAGATCAACATTAAAGATGAGAATTTCCAGCTCAATAGTGTGTTAAGGGCAGCACTTGGAAAGTGAGGGAGATTATGTGTTTCTATTAATACTGCAGAGAAAAAGCAAATACCTGGAACCATGAATATGCACATTCTATTCTAAGCAAATATTCAGCATATTTTATACTATTTACATACTTATATATTTATCATTAGTAAATAAAGAGATAAAAAAGAAAAGTTAGATTTGACATCTGCTCTTCATCTTTGCATCTGGGCAACTGAGAAATAAACAACAGGCTGAAGTTGTATGAGAGCTGAAATCTGACATTTTAAATAACTTTGTTTTAATCCCCAAATTCATTTATACTCTTATTATTGCTTACTGTCAGGGTGATGCCAGCTCACTGCAAATAAATTTTACGACAAATTGCTCCACTGCTAAGTTCCCAAGATGAAATGCTTTCAGACAGGACATTTTACTAACTTCTTGTAATAGATCCTTGTCTTAAAAAACACTTTCAAAGGAATGTTAGTATTTTGCCACTCCATAGGAATATGTAACAAGGCGAGAGAATCTCCCAAGAATATTCCGACAGTCCTTGAAAAACTAAGACTGTCACAAAACCTGAGCATCTGGCAACTATGCCACCATGAAGTATCCATATGGAAGACACCAAAATGTGTCAAAGTACCCAAAATGGTTCTGGATGGTGCAGGAGATAGAATAAATAATTCAGTATCGGCAACACTTTCAACAGCAGGTAGTGGATATGCTACCTGCTTCTATAATGTGCCAGAATGTAACATAAGTGTGTGAGGCTGTATGTGTATATATGTGAGAGAGAAAGGCAGAGAGGATATGAGTATACATGAGGCTAACAGCTATTTTTACATAGAAATATTTCTTAGGTAGTTTTATTTGTAGGGACATCAGATATCTGTAAGTATAGGTTTACAGATACACAGAAAAAAAAAGAGGAGTCACTGAAAACTTTTTAAGATAAACATAGCAACAAATATATTACCTCAGAGTCAATGAAAAAATACTGCACATTAACTTAACATTATGGTTGAAACTGTACATACAAAAAAAGTCAGAAAATCCAAAATTATATAGTTCCCTCAGCAACTAGGACTGTATCCTTGTGCATACATGAATATTTTGCATTACTGTGATGATGATACATTTCAGCGTTAATTTCAGTTTATGGAATGTGATTGAGCTAGGATTCTTTTGGGAACTATAAACTTCGAATTTTTGGACTTTCGTGAATGTAAAATCTTAACCATAGAATTACATTAACATGGGTGGAGTTTCTGCATTTTATTTTCTGGCATTTAAAAACACAATAAAGACTGAATGGTTGACAATATTAAAGTAGTAAAAGATTGGTTGATTTGCAATAATACAAAAACAGTTTGATACAGAGTCTGAGACCTTAAAATAGGGATATACAACTAGACACAAAAAATAAACGTCCTTCTGAAGATGAATCAAAGACAAGAACAGGCAAGACATCTTTCCATAAGTGAGCTAATTTACTTTTTGTATAAAATGCTAGCTTCTAATTAGAAGGTACTTTCAATTGTATCTCAGCATGGCTAGAAATACTGATACTGAAATAATTCTCTCACTACATATTGCTCTATCTTATGAAGAAAAAAGCAGTATTAAAATGGCCCCTCACCTCTCTAAGAGTAAAGCTGGTTGGGAGCCACTTTTCCTCTTGCATGTGCAACATGGTAGGACATAACGAATAAGATGAAATTATATTACCGTTACCAACTATGTTATGACTATGAGCCTGAGGCTGATGCAAAATATGGTTCACAAAGAAACAGATACACAATAACTAAGTTAAGCTTAAGAAATAAGTAACTGTTTTACATAATTACTGAAGTATTATACAACTGTGGAATAGCTGGGAAACGAAGAACAGTGGCATATATAAAGAGTTCAGGAAAGAGGAGTCCAAATCACATTTGTTCAGGAAAAAAATTAAAAATACTTTCATGATAGCGGTATTTCTTTCAACTAGTCTCACAGAATAAGTAATTTTACCACAAAATGAAGACACTTCAGAAACACAGAGGATCCTATGGAAAGATCCAGAAGTAAAGGTGGTTAACACTATGTTGGAGAACAGAGTTTGGCTGAAGAGGAGGCTTGTGGAGGAGGTATAAAAAGAAAAACTGCAAATGCAGATTAAATATACATTGTAGAGGACTTTGAAGGCAAGAGTGACAAAGGCTGACAAGTCCTTAACTGCAATGTGGGGGTGGAAAGGTGAGGTGGGGTGGACTGAAGTTCATGTGCAAAGACGCTATATTTTTAGAAGAGAAAGAAAAAGCAAAAATAATAAAACAAAAACAAACAAACATAAACCTTACAGCAACAGGACAGACGACACAGTAGGAAAAGCAAAGACTGAAGAAAGCGACCAGTTAAAAGATTATTATAATAACCCAGACAAGTCACAATGAAGGCCTGAAGAAATTAGACAACAGTAAGACTCAAAAGGAGGAGAAGGGATTAAAAGGTGCTTTCAAGATACTGAGATACAATGACAGTTGGAAAGCTAAAGGAATGACTGAGTACTGTTAGTAAATCTTATATAAAGCTATCAAGTTCCATACAAACAAGCATTCCTGCAAAAAAAAAAAAAAAGCAGAAGTTAGAAATAAGATTCTGAAGATACTGATTACACCAAGAGAAATACTATTTTTAATACATGTGGAATTTACAAATTAGTGCCTCTACTCTTTTTTATCCTTATAGGGTCGGGAAGGTAAGGATATTAGCTATACAAATAAGAAAACTGAGGCTCAGCAAGGATGACTTCTACACCTCATATGGATACAAAGTGGCAAAGTTAAGGAATTTAGATTTTGGAATATTTAGTAAGAGAAGTTACTTAGAAAGTATAAATAAGATCATCAAAAAGTTTAGAGATAAAGATAAGTTGTGTGCAGAACTACGGAAAAAGCTAAGATTTTAGACCAGCAACTGTTTTAATAGTCCAAGATATGAACAAGATGCCTGGGGTTCCAGGGTTTGGTACTCTACAGGGACTGAATGAACCTCTTTCACATCAACTGCTAAAGAGGAGATAGCACCAAACATGGTCTTTGCATCTGCAGTGATGCATGGAGTAGCTCTCAAACATTTTTAAAGCAACCACTTTTCTCAAAGCTTTCCTACCAAAGCTGCGATATGTAATATACATTAAAACACTTAATTAAAGCCAGAATAGATGGTCTGGAACATAATTTAACTTGAACTCTTTTCCCTTCCTCTCACAATTCTTCTTTGCATGTATGTAGCACATATACCCCTAAGACAAACTCATGCAACCCGGAGAAAATATTGGAAATCCTCTTAGTCATAAGGGTAATGCAATTTGAGACCTCTGAGTGTGGTATGGGAGAACTACAGGTAATACATGGTACGAAGAGATCAAACTGAAATCAAGTACCAACCTTGATTCTTAACTAAACTCTCCTTAACTCTTAACTAAACTCTATTGTCATGTGCTTCCAACAGCAGGGATCCGCCCTTACTTCTTTCAGGGATTTCTCCATGGTCAACAGCTTTCTTAGATTATGACCAACAATAGTAGATTACTTGGATATCACCATTATATACCATGGAATAAGTCCTTTTAAAGGAGGTCGCCATTACCACCATTACCCTTACCACAGTTTAGCCTCTTGCCAAGCTACAGGGAGGGACATAACCCCACAAAAGGAAATTGAATTAAAGATTTACTGAGCAGGGCTCCAACCATCAAAGCAAGACCCAGACATCCCCAAAGCCAGTCCCTTCCATAAGGAAGTTTCCACAAGCTTTTTGTTCTTATCCATCAGAGGGCAGACAGAATGAAAACCACAATAACAGAAAACTAACCAAATTGATCACATGGATCACAGCCTTGTTCAACTCAATGAAACAAGGAAAAAAATTAAAAATACTTTCATGATAGCGGTATTTCTTTCAACTAGTCTCACAGAATGCCATGTAAGTATGAGCCATGCCATATAAGTCCACCCAAGACAGACGCATCATGGTGGAGAGTTCTGACTAAATGTGGTCCAATGGAGAAGGGAATGGCAAGCCACTTCAGTGTTCTCGTCTTGAGAAGCCCATGAAGAGTATGAAAAGGCAAAAAGATAGGATGCTGAAAGCTGAACTCCCCAGGTCGATAGGTCCCCAATATGCTGCTGGAGAAGAGTGGAAAAATAGCTGAAGAAGGACTGAAGACGCTGAGTCAAACAAAAACAACACCCACTTGTGGATGTGATGGTGATGGAAATAAACTCAGATGCTATAAAGAACAATACTGCATAGGAACCTGGAATGTTAGGTCCATCAATCAAGAGAAATTGGAAGTGGTCAAACAGGAGATGGCAAGAGTGAACATCGACATTTTAGAAGTCAGCGAACTAAAACGGACTGGAATGGGTGAGTTTAATACAGATGACCATTGTATTTGCTACTGCAGGCAAGAATCCCTTAGAAGGAATGGAGTAGCCCTCAGAGTTAACAAAAGAGTTCGAAACGCAGAATTGGGTACAGTCACAAGAACGACAGACTGTTCTCTGTTAGTTTCCAAGGCAAACCATTCACTATCACAGCAATCCAAGTCTATGTCCCAACCACTGATGCCAAAGAAGCTGAAGTTGAATGGTTCTAAGAACACCTACAAGACGTTCTAGAACTAATCCAAGTCTATGTCCCAACCACTGATGCCAAAGAAGCTGAAGTTGAATGGTTCTAAGAACACCTACAAGACGTTCTAGAACTAATCCAAGTCTATGTCCCAACCACTAATGCTAAAGAAGCTGAAGTTGAATGATTCTAAGAACACCTACAAGATGTTCTAGAACTAACACCAAAAAAAGATGTCCTTTTCATTATAGGGGACTGGAATGCAAAAGTAGGAAGTCAAGAGATACCTGGAGTAACATGCAAGTTTGGCCTTGGAGTACAAAATGAAGCAGGGCAAAGGCTAACAGAGTATTGCCAAGAGAACACACTGGTCAGAGCAAACACTCTCTTCAATAACACAAGAAACAACTCTACACATGGACATCAATGAATGGCGAATACCAAAATCAGATTGATTATATTCTTTGCAGCCGAAGATGGAAAAGCTCTATACAGTCAGCAAAAACAAGACCACAAGGTGACTGTGGCTCAGATGGTGAACACCTTACTGCCAAATTCAGACTTAAACTGAAGAAAGTAGGGAAAACCACTAGACCATTCAGGTATGACATAAATCAAATCCCTTACAATTATACAGTGGATGTGACAAATAGATTCAAGGGATTAGATCTGATAGAGTGCCCAAAGAACTGTGGATGGAGGTTTGTAATACTGTACAGGAGATAGTGATCAAAACCATCCCCAAGAAAAAGAAATGCAAAAAGGCAAAATGGTTGTCTGAGAAGGTCTTAGAAATAGCTGAGAAAAGAAGATAAGTAAAAGGCAAAGGAGAAAAGGAAAGAAATACCCATTTGAATGCAGAGTTCCAAAGAATAACAAGCAGAGATAAGAAAACCTTCCTCAGTGATCACTGCAAAGAAATAGAGGAAAACAATGGAATGGGAATGACTAGAGATCTCTTCAAGAAAATAAGAGATACTGAGGGAACATTTCATGCAAAGATGGGCACAATGAAGGACAGAAATGGTATGGGCCTAACAGAAGCAAAAGATATTAAGAAGAGATGGTAAGAATACACAGAAGAACTATACAAAAAAATCTTAATGACCCAGATAACCATGATGGTGTAATCACTTACCTAGAGCAAGACATCCCACAGTGCCAACTCAAGGAAGCCTTAGGAAGTATCACTATGAACAAAGCTAGTGAAGGTGATGGAATTACAGCTGAGCTAATTCAAACCCTAAAAGATGATGCTGTTAAAGTGCTGCACTCAATATGCCAGCAACTTTGGGAAAGTCAGCAGTGACCATGGGACTGGAAAAGGTCAGTTTTCATTCCAGTCCCAAAGGATGGCAGTGCCAAAGAATGTTTAAACTACCACACAATTGCACTCATCTCACATGCTAGTAAAGTAATGCTCAAAATTCTCCAAGCCAGACTTCAACAGTATGTGAACTGAGAACTTCCAGATGTTCAAGCTGGGTTTAGAAAAGGTAGAGGAACCAGAGATCAAATTGCCAACATCTGTTTGATCGTAGAAAAAGCAAGAGAATTCCAGTGAAATATCTACTTCTGCTTCATTGACTATACTAAAGCCTTTGACTGTGTGGATCGCAACAAACTATGAAAAACTCTTAAAGAGATAGGAATACCAGACCACTTTAATTTCATCCCAAGAAATCTACATGCAGTTCAAGAAGCAACAGTTAGAACCGGACATGGAACAAAGGACTAGTTTCAAATTGAGACAGGAGCACGTCAAGGCTGTATATTGTCACCCTGCTTGTTTAACTTTTACACAGAGTACATCATGTGAAATACTGGGCTGGATGAAGCACAAGCTGGGAATCACAATTTCCGGAAGAATATGAATAACCTCAGATATGCAGATGACACCACCCTTATGGCAGAAAGCGAAGAGGAACTAAAGAGCCTCTTGATGAAAGTGAAAAGGAGAGTAAAAAAAGGCTGGTTTTAAACTCAACATTCAAAAAATGACAATCATGACATCCGGTCCATCACTTCATGGCAAACAGATAGGGAGACAATGGAAACAGGGACAGTCTCTATTTTGGGGGACTCCAAAGTTGGACTGTGAAGAAAGCTGAGCACCAAAGAATTGATGCTTTTGAACTGTGGTGTTGGAGAAGACTCTTGAGAGTCCCTTGGACTGCAGGGAGATCCAGCCAGTCCATTCTAAAGGAGATCAGCCCTGCGTGTTCTTTGGAAGGAATGATGCTAAAGCTGAAACTCCAATACTTTGGCCACCTCATGTGAAGAGTTGACTCACTGGAAAAGACTCTGATGCTGGGAGGGATTGGGGGCAGGAGGAAAAGGGGACGACAGAGGATGAGATGGCTGGATGGTATCACCGACTCGATGGATGGGAGTTTGAGTGAACTCCGGGAGTTGGTGATGGACAGGGAGGCCTGGCGTGCTGCGATTCATGGGGTCGCAAAGAGCTGGACACAACTGAGCAACTGAACTGAACTGAACTGGAAATCACAGCAGATGTTGACTGCAATCATGAAATTAAAAGATGCTTGCTCCTTGGGAGAAAAGCTATGACCAACCTAGACAGCATAATAAAAAGCAGAAACAGTACTTTGCCAACAAATGTCTGTATAGTCAAAAGTATGGTTTTTCCAGTAGTCATGTATGGATATGAGAGTTGGACCATAAAGAAACCTGAGCACCGAAGAACTGATGATTTTGAACTGCGGTGTTAAAGACTTTTGAGAGTCCCTTGAACTGAAAGGGATCAAAGCAGTCAACACTAAAGGAAATCAGTCCTGAATATTCATCAGAAGGACTGTTGTTGAAGCCTGAAGCTCCAATACTTTGGCCACATGATGTGAAGAACTGACTCATTAGGAAAGACTTTTATTTGGGGAAAGACTGAAGGCAGGAGGAGAAGGGGACGACACAGGATGAGATGGTTGTATGGCATCACTGATTCAATGGACAAGAGTTTAAGCAAGCTCTGGGAGTTGGTGATGGACAGGGAGGCCTGGTGTGCTGCAGTCCATGAGGTCACAAAGAGTCAACCACCACTGAGTGACTGAACTGAACTAAACTGATACTATGGAAATGGCACATTTCACTGAGTCAATTGCCGGTAACCATCCTGCTTCAATAACCTATTATAGAACCTCCGTGCTCACTGCATCATGTAACTGGCCATGCCCCATGATTCCACAGATAAGTCAGAATAAGAATGACATATTGTCAGGAGATAGAGATTGAAGAAAACATCTCAATTTGATATCTTAGAGGAAAGGAGTTGTGTACTGTGACCACATTTCTGATATGGTCAGTTATGTACATGACAAAGAAGGAAAGGATCTGACAGTCCCTAGAGTTGAAAAAATGAAAGAATTATTAAGCCTTTTTAATAGCAGACTTGCAATGCTGTTTCACTTTTATACAAATTGTAAATGAAAAATTCAGTCCAACAGGAGAGCAAAAACACTAATCATTATAAAAAAGCATCCAGTCCATCCAAATGGCAAAAACCATAATCATCATAAGATTTTATTATGGCAGGACCTTTATACAAATATGAAGTAATATATAAAGAAAATCACGCACTGATTCTTGGATAATTTATTCAAGGAGTAACTTATGAAAATTCATCAATAAGAATAAATGAGGCAACTCAAAGACAGCTCACCATAGATTCTCTTTATGCAACTCCAATTTTAATTTAGTCTGTATTGATGGATTCTTTTATTTCATGTGTTATAGTCATGTTAAATCTAGACACAACATGCAATGCATCTAGAGCCTACACAGTACAAAGATGTCTGGATGTGACATAGACAGTTGTTCCTTTTTCCTTCAAGTGATAAATAGTTCAGATGTAAAAGGTTCTGAGGAGATTTAACAAAAGTCAGTGAATGCATTTTTTTCCATATGCATTAAAATTCTTCTTTTACTCTCTTGATTTTACACGTAATTTTTCTTTGCAGAAATCGTCCTGCTAACATTGTCCTGAGTAGTCTCAGGTCTATGAAACAGAGGCTGACATGACAAGAAAAGAGAGACAGGCAGAGGATTGGTCGCAGGACACGGCACATGTCAGGGGCAATGCTATCACCTACAGCATCTGCCATCTAGGAAGACGGTGGGCCAGTCAAAGGAACTTGGTCCAAAGAGCATAACTTAGGCAAGACATAAGTTGAATTCAATAAATAAAGCAGAAGAATAAAGTTTCCAAGGAGAAGTCTCAATCAGAATTAAGGAGGCAAGCCTGGAAAATCCTGTACAGGTGGCAGGGACTACATCTGACTGGGAATGTGGAGGGGATACAAGTGGCAGAAAGTAAGAAAGGGGTCAAAAACGCCTAGAAGGAGACTACAGGATCAAAGAGAATAACTGGAGAGAAGTGGGTACTAAGGAGAAGCCTGGCCAACTCAACTATAACTAGCAGCTGAAGAATGAGAAGAGATGAAGGGAAAGCAACAAATTGAGGGCCCAGGGCTGATCCCGTGGCAATCGGCAGCAGAGAGATTTGTGGGGTGGAGAGTCAGCTGAGAGAAAGCAGGAGTATAAACAGCTGTGCAAAAGAGTCTAAGGTCTGGGGTGGATAAAACTAACTCCAAGTCACGTCAGTGGGTCTGAAGCTGAAGATGTATCTGCTGACTCAGGTAAGAATGGCTCACGTACCATGCAAGACTCAGCCTGCAGGTAGGGGCATCCGTGGACCTAGCTGAGGAAAGCCAAGGCTTGGAACAAAGATAAAGGTGAGGAGAATAACCCAAAAAGGTTTCTGAATTATAATATACACACTTAGTACAGACTACAAAGCAACCCCATAACATGAAAACATATCCAAACAACAAATCAGTACTCTATTTTTACCAAAAAAAGGATCTTCGATAATATTAAGGAGTAAAATTAAAACTTCTTAAAGTATAAAATTATAGATGATTTGGGAGAATGGCATTGAAACATGTATAATATCATATAAGAAACGAATCGCCAGTCTAGGTTCGATGCAGGATACAGGATGCCTGGGGCTGGTGCACTGGGATGACCCAGAGGGATGGTATGGGGAGGGAGGTAGGAGGGGGCTTCAGGATGGGGAACACATGTACACCCGTAGCGGATTCATGTTGATGTATGGCAAAACCAATACAATATTGTGAAGTAAATTTAAAAAAAAAAAAAAGAGTCCAGGTGATTTGGATACAACTGCAGGTGGTTCCTGAAACACTGTTTGAGAAACACTGCCCTAGGGGCTGGAAAGGGAGTGAGGCTGGATTGGGGCAGGAGGGCTGTCACGTCCCAGTGGGGAAGCCTGCTGGACAGACAACAGGACATGAGTCTCTGTTGTTCCAGGTGGCCCTCTAGCTTCCTTGGCCCCTGGGCGGGGCTCAGACCCAAATGTGGGTGGCCTTCAAAGTAACCCTGCCTGTGCTTGCTCCGGGGACTTCTTACCCATGGACTGTCACAACTGGAGTTTTTGTTGTTTGTTTTTGCAACTTCTGATTACAGAAATAAAAATGGGCTTTCAAAATCAAAAAAATAATAATAAAATAAAATTATAAATATACTATTATTACAATAATGTAAGACTAGATACACAGGAAAAGACTATAAGGAAATAAGACTATAAGGCATAATAGCTGCTGGGTTTATGGATTTTCATATTTTATCTCCAAATGTTCTATCATGTGACTGTATATATTACTTTTATAATTAAAAAAATGAATAGCATTAATAATAAAACTTTCAATGCATGCATGCCTGGCACCTTTTGAATTATTTGATTAAAATAATTTCCATTTACAATATATTTCCTGGATAAAGAGCAAAGTATATACTTTATGCTTTTACAAGGACACGGAAACCCTCATTAAAGTCTCCTAAAATTGATAATCTCTATACCTAATTTGTATATCACTCTAAGATACAGTTAACCTGAAGAAACAACTTAAATTTATTTTTTTTAATTCCCTTTATTTTTAAACATAAAGAATATGTGCAATATTACCTTTACACAACAGTAGAGAAAATTAAAAGCATTATTGTGGTTTGTTACAAAGCAAACTATTGGGGAAACAGTCCCAGAGACTGTACTTTTTAAGGTGCGAGAATCATGTCATCTCCATACTTTGAAAAACTCCACAATGCATAGATATACTATTTATCAGTTGCACTTATGATCATTTAAACTAGGATTGTGATTAACAGCAAGGACTTTGAAGGCAAACCACCTGAGTGCACCACTTTCTCTTCAGGTGGACTACACAGGTCTACCATGGGATTTAAGGGCAGACTATCTTGGTCTACCTGCCATGGGCTATGAGAGCAGACAATCCAGTCTACCACGGAATCTAAGGGCAGTCTTCCTGGGTCTACCATGGACTCTGAGAGCAGACTGCCTGGGTCTACCATCGACTATGAGGACAGACCATCTGGGTCTACACAGATTTTAAGGGCAGTCTTCCTGAATCTATCATAACTCTGAGGGCAGAATACCTGCTCCCCCGATAAGTATTAATAGTTATGTGATCTTGGGCAAGTTGGCTTACCCTCTGCCTCAGTATCCTCATGTGTTAAAGGTAGCTGATAACAGTATTTCTCTTATAGGGTGGTATGGTGATATGTAAAGTGTTTATACCAGCAACTGGCACACTGTAAGCAGTACTTAAGTATTGGAAACTATTTATCATTATTATTAATCAATACTGTTTAGGGAATGAAATTCCAATTAAATGAACTGAAGTTCAAAATACAATACTGGTGAGTTTCTATATTCCTCATTCTAGAGCTTATGCTCTCTTATTTTCTGTTTTCATAAGATATCACTTACCAAAATTATTATTGAAAAATTCTCCTACACACGAACGGCATTAGACTTAATTACTCCTATCTTTAGGTAATAACCATTTTCCAGGGCCACTATAGTTAAGTAAGTCCTACACATCCTGCTGCTGCTGCTACGTCGCTTCAGTCGTGTCCAACTCTGTGCAACCCCATAGATGGCAGCCCACCAGGCTCCCCTGTCCCTGGGATTCTCCAGGCAAGAGCACTGGAGTGGGTTGCCATTTCCTTCTCCAATGCATGAAAGTAAAAAGTAAAAGTGAGGTCGCTCAGTCATGTTTGACTCTTAGCGACCCCATGGACTACAGCCTACCAGGCTCCTCCGTGCATGGGATTTTCCAGGCAAGAGGACTGGAGTGGGTTGCCATTGCGTTCTCCACTACACTTCCTAGAATCTACTAAAAGAACATTTTGTCAGTCTTCCTTCCAAACACAGTGTGTGATGATCCAATTTGGTTAAATTTTGGATTACTGGCAATTGTAAACTCATCTGGGAGTAATTTTTCTACATCAATGACTTGTGCTTGAGGTGGGAGAGGAAAAATTAAAATCTTTTTATTGCCAAAATCATTATATGGACTGCCTTTGAAGTCTTTTGCAATGAATTCAGTGTTCTGTATACACTAGCCACCCAGTTCTAAGAACTCCAAGTAAATGGGCTATCAATTCAATTCATATGATATTTTGATATGCTACTTTGATGCTAGGATTAAAATTCAGGGGGAAAGTAATAATGTTTATAAAAGATTCTGGTTATGTTTGTTCTTCAATTTTTTTTTTTTTTTTTTTTTTTTTTTTTGGCCACACTGCATAGCATGCAGGATCCAAGTTTGGCAACCAGGGACCAAACCCATGGGCCCTGCACTGGAAGCACAGAGCCTTAACCACTAAACAGCCAGGAAATTCCTTCAATTTTTAAAAGTATGTTTCAGGTCTATTCAAAGTTAAGCAAATTAAACAAGGTCAATAGAGCTCTTCCACGTTTTGGCTCTTGAGCAGTTTGATCAGTGTACATTTAGCATATTCATGCTGTTATGAACATGACGCTGACACTAAAGAGAATGTCCATTCTTAGAGTTTCACCGCTGCTTACTTGGTAATGGCTCCCAGATTTGGATTTCAAAATGAGACTTCTCACCTAACCTTCACATATTTAGCCATCTGTTGGAAATCTTCCTATGGAAAGCCCATTGGCACCTAAAATTCAAAAGGTCCAAAACAGAACCCATCATCTAATCCAAGGAATATGTTTTTTTGTTGTACTTACTGTTATAATTGACAACCACCCACCAAACCAGAACCCTGAGTCATTCCTCCCTTTTACTTACTCTCCTTAGATTTCCATAAATAACCAATTAATGAATTTTGTTCATTTTATTTCCTAAATATTTCTGAAATCTGTATTTTCAATTTCATCCTTATTCTCTTTTACATAGTGAAGCCTGTTTATTGAAAAATCTACCTAACTAACCTTCTTATTTCCAAGCCTGACTTCCCAACAAGTTCATTTCTATACCTGGCTACAAAAGGCACATATCAAGAAGGCAAAATCCAGCCAACTCATTCCACTGTATTAAACCCTTAAATTAGGATGTGAAATGTCAACCTGCACCGATCTGCACCTAGATCTACAAGCTCCTCTCCTGCCCCAATCTCACACTTTGAGCTTCAAGAAGAATAAAGCGACCATGGTTCCTTACACACACCAGGTTGTGTCTTTGCTTACTGCTACCCAGTTAGTACAGCATGCCACTATCTCATGCTCCCTTCTCAAATCAACCCACTACTCCTTTAGCATCAGCGAACAATAAACTGCCATCACCTCTCCAAGGAGGTTTCCTAAATCCTTTTGCTAACACTTGCCTTAGATTATGTCCTCCTTTTCGGTGTTCCCATATCTTTGCATTTACCCAAAAAGAATATAATTGTTTTATTATCTGTCTTCAACTAGTCATCCAAGATCTTCAAGGTTAGACTTTATCTCATTCTCCCATCTTCATATCCCCAGTTCCTGGCTGTTGATAATTAATATGCTGAACATGTATGTGTGTGTGTGTGTGTGTGTGTTAGTCGCTCAGTCATGTCCAACTTTGAGATTCTCTGGACTAAAGTCCACCGGGCTCCACTGTCTATGGGATTCTCCAGGCAAGAATACGGGAGAAGGTAGCTATTCCCCTCTCCACGGGATCTTCCTGACCCAGGGATCAAATCCAGGTCTCCTGCATGGCAGGCAGATTTTTTACCATCTGAGCCACCAATAAAGTTCATATATAATAATAATAATATATACATAAATACACACTAAATCTTTGCTTTGGTCACATTATCATAAATCAAAATTTTGATATGAACAGAATGAATACAAATTAAAGTGAACATACAACACGTTATCACGACAGTATCTGCTTGATAAACAAGCAAATACCATAAATTTCTGTTATGCTCTATTCATTAATGCTAAAGTCAAACATGATTTCATCTTCTATGTTAATGGTGATTCTAATATTCTTCAGACCCCACAAGTGGTTTCCTAGTTCTTGCATCTCAGAACCAAGTGTCCGGAATTCTCTCCAACCTGTATCCTGTGCTTGCCCCACAACAGACTCCTCACCATTGCCCCAAGCACACATCTCAGGCTCTACATGAAACACTGAAACACCATGTCCCCCTATTTCCCTGTCAAACACATCCCGTCATAAACTTCAGACCTCCAGCCCTGAGCTCTTTGAGTTATTCTACCAAGATTTTATTTTCATAAATCTTTGTGCATATCTCTGGCATTGTATTCATTCCCTTTGTGAGACAGTGTGCCCTCCCAGTCTCTGCAGTAAGCATTCCTCCCCTTTTCCTGTAACACAGATGGTCAATCGGGTTAATTTATGTATTCTAGATAAATTCATCCCTATTTCTATTCCCATCCATTAGAACTACTGAATGGATCTGTTTTTAACCACAAGCTCTCCTCCTTAAACAAATAGTTCCTGTGAAAACACAGTCATCCTTACAACTTCATAAATGATCTTCAAATGCAGATCTCTAGCTTTCACCCATCACTTGAACTAAAGTCCTCTATTTCCAGGAACTCACACACACACACACAAAAGCCTACTTGCTCTTACTTTCAACGCAGTATACTAATATTGGGCTAATTCATCCTCTTCTTTCCCAATCTTTTCTAGCCCTTCTCAACTTTACTCATCCTCCCAAGAGCACAGAAATATGCTTAGATCGCTAGGGTAAGGCTGAAGGCATATTTGATTATTCCCTTACTTTTAACTCCTATAACAAAGTATCACCAAGCCATACTAATTTTTACTATAAATAAAGATGCTAAATTTGCCTCTTCTCCCACCCTCCAACACTGAGTTTTTTTCAGCTCAGACCAAAAAAACTGAGTACCCTCTTAAATGATTTCCTTGTCTTCGACTCCTTTGTAACATATTGCCTCCATGTTAATTTTACCAAAACACACTGTGACTAACTCAATCTGCCAAACCCTTTGAAAAGCTACCTGGCTCTGAAAAAAATCAGAGCAAGAGACCAATTTCGGTTATTTTAAAACAAAACATTGGGTAATTCTAATCCTCCAAATCTTGTAAAGGCTGATTAATGGGTAGAACCTTGGGTTTCTTGTATTTCAGTCTACTACCTATTTCATCATTTAAACTGATAGAGTTGCTTTCTGAGAAAAGTCTTGGCCCTGCCAGCAGATCCTTCTGCAGCTCAAAAATATAAGCCAGATTTTAACTTTTATAACACAACACCATCTTTGGCAACTACAAAATTAGGAACCGTAGCATATGGATCTTCTTTCAGTCGACACAGAATACCAATACCTTAGATACGTGCTACTGACCTGAAGATTATTTGCTCTAATACATACCAATATATTTATAGGTAAAATGATATGATAAACAAGATTTGCTTTAAAATATTAATAATCCAGTATGGGTGAGAGGTGAATAAAGTAGAAGAGGGTCACGGATGAGACAGAACCCATCATGAGTTGATAATTAATGAAGCTGAGTGACAGGAACTTAGAGACTTATCCTGCTGCTATCACTATATTTATGTTTGAAATTTTTAAATAGAGAATGAAAATAAATTTGAAATCAAATGTTATAAAATATTTTCAGTATTTGCCATGGACATTGGATACTTATTTCCTTCTATATCTCTAAATATTCTTTTTAATTCTCTAAAATGAATAAGAATTACTTAGAGAAATTTATAGAGCTTTCCTGCTGTTTCAGATAGTAAAGAATATGCCTCCAATGCAGGATACCCAGGTTCAATCCTAGGGTCAGGAAGATTCCCTGGAGAAGGGAATGGCAACCCACTCCAGTATTCTTGCCTGGAGAATTTCATGAACAGAGGAGCTTGGTGGGCTACAGTCCAGGGTGTCACAAAGAGTCAGACACAACTGAGGGACTAACATCTTAAAAAGATTTTATAGAATGTTAAAATTTAAAAAAAAAAAAAAAAACTATGTTCTCTACATTAGTTAGGCCTCTTTTTACTCAACCAATATTTGAAAGAGATGTGTTCGTTATTCATTCCTTACAGTCACTGAAACTTTACTATTTTCACTATCAAGTGAAAGAATCATTAAGCTATGTACCACCACTATTTTATTCTGGTACTCAGTAGAACTATCTTTTAAAAAATAAAATTTATTAGCCTAATCCACTTTTCACTGAGGGATGGTCCATGAACCAATGTAACAGAAAACATATCCACATTTTTTTCAAAGAAATGCTGCTAAACATATCCATTATTATATTCATATCCCTTATAATAAAGATCTACCTGAGCCCAATTAGAACTATGGGTTTTAATGTGAGCTACACATTAGAATCACCTGAGAGATTTAAAAATTTCTGATGCCCAAGTCACACTCAAAAGTTACTAAATTAGAATCAGAGGAGGTGGGATTCAGGCATCACTAATATATGTGGCTAGTGGGATCTCAGTTCCCTAACCAGGGATTAAACCCAGGCCTAAAAATTCCCATGGACAGAGTCTGGAAGGGTTTCAGTCCATACAGTCACAATGAGTTGGACATGACTGAAGCAACTCAGCACAGTGCAGCTTGGCAGTGAAAGCACTGAATCCCAACCACCAGACCACCAGGAGGCTCCCAGGCATCAGTACTTTTTAATGTTCCTAAAGGGCTTCCCTGGTGGTTCAGAGGTTAAAACGTCTGCCAGGAATGCAGAAGACCTGGGTTTCATCCCTGGGTAGGGAAGATCCCCTGGAGAAGGAAATGGCAACCCACTCCAGTACTCTTGCCTGGAGAATCCCATGGAGGGAGGAGCCTGGTAAGCTACAGTCCATGGGGTCGCAAAGAGTCGGACACGACTGAGCGACTTCACTTTCACCTTCAAAGGATTCCAATGTGCAGTCAAACTTAAGAGATATTGTTTTAAAACTATATAAATTAGTGATATATTGTTAATTTTTTGTTAGACAACTTGTCAAGAACATACAAAAACCGGCAGCATGAGAAGCCCCCGTGTATCCAACACACAACTTTAACAGCCATTAAAAGTTTTGCCAAAGTTGGTTCAACCCTCCTTCCCACTCTATTTTTATTTATTTTTTGCTGGAATATTTTAAAGCAAATGTCAGAAATAAGATCATTTCATCTTTCAGCACTTCAGTATGCAAACATTGTTTCTTATGATTAACTGACTTAATTCCTTTTTATTAGCTTAGTTTTTTGTTGAAATGGATTAAGTTTCCTTAAATTAGAATATCTAAAACACCCATGTTTCCTCTATCCCTGTTATAACTTGGATTTTTTTATTTTTGTTTTTGCTTTAATGGTTTTCAGTTATATTGTACACGTGCATTTTAATAAAAAACAGCTCTTTCATTGCAGTGTTTTAAATGTATCCTCATATTACTGTCCTCTCAAGAATATACACAATATCTACTCTGCCTATTATTTTGGGTTGGCCAAAAAGTTCGTTTGGATTTTTTCATACCACCTTATGGAAAAACCCAAATGAAGTTTTGGCCAACCCAATACCAAGTCAAATCCCTCAGTTTGAATTCACATTTAATAATGTGTACTTTTACTAATTATAAAAGTAAGATATAGTCGTTATAGAATAATTTGGAAAATATACAAACAGAAAAAGAAAAGAAGAAAATCTATTTTATTCCTTTTCCTAAACATGTAAACACATTTGACAAAATTGAAATTGTACTATGTGGATCATTTTCATAATATAATTTTTACTTAACATTCTCATGAGTATATTCTAAATCTTTAAATCTTTATAAAATGATATTTAAGAATTATAGAATTAATATTCTATGATATGAATGTACTATATTTTTCTAAACTGTTACCTAATTTTACTAAATAGTTGGATTACTTTCCAATGATCATACATAATTCTTTGCTGATAGTTCTAATCATTTTTTTGTCAAAATTAGTGAAGGGTCTGAGGTTTCACCCTACTTGCAAGTTAACAAGTTAGCTTATCACAGTCTTCCAGATGCTGACAGCAAAGCTGACACTCCTGAGTCAGACAAAGGACTTACTCATCAGGACACGGCAAGCATCACGAGCTTCTCATTCACATCAGTTCTCATTGGCCCCCAAGGCCCATCAAGGTAACGTGGAGTGCCCCATATGCACAGGCAGTGGGTTGGCATCATGGCTAAGAAACCCTGAACGAAGGAAACCCAAATCTTGCATAATGAGTTGCAAGGAAAACTGCCCAAACTTTGCTCCACAGGGAGATATTATCTTTATCATACTTAAGACAATAAACAGCCCAGCTATCTGATAAAAAGGGAGATATTACCTCTATATTCCAATGTTATTTTGCCACAAACCTGCGTGAAAAGATTGTCCAGGACAAAAAGGCACATAACGTCTCTGCCTGTAAACCATACAGAAATGTGAGAGACCATGGAGAAGTGTCTCCCAACATTCTTTAGGAGAAACATAGAGTGCAATGACTGAAATTCTTTTTTTTTCTTAACTGAAGTATGAGTTTGAGCAAGCTCCAGCAGATAGTGAAGGACATGGCGCTCTGCAGTTCATGGGGTCACCAAGAGTCAGACAAGACTTAGTGACTGAAGAACAACACATACTTAATTTATAATACTGTGGTAGTTTCAGGTGCACAGCACAGTGTGTGTGTGTGTGTGTGTGTGTGTGTGTGTGTGTGTGTACATATATGCACACAAACATATATATGTTCCTTTTCAGATTCTGTTCCCTTATAGGTTATTACAAAATATTGAGTTCAGTTCCCTGTGCTATACAGTAGGACCTTGTTGGTAATCTATTTTATAAACACAGTGCATATAGGTAATCCCAAATTCCTAAGGACCTGCTCCCCTTTGGTAGCCATAAATTTGTTTTCTATGTCTGTGAGTCTCTGTTTCAAAAAAAAATTCATTTGTACTTTTTCTTATGGTTCTACATATAAGTGATATCATGTGATATTTGTTTTTGGCTTACTTCACTTAGGAAAATTCTTGATATAATACAGTACTATAAATTATTTTTCAGAAAGACTGAACTACTTTATACTTACTTCGATAACATATGAATGCCTCTGCCTCCCTTTCAAGGGTTTCCATGATTTCAACCTTGCTTAACTTCTTCTATCCCACTGTTACCCCAAAATCCATCTCAATAACTAGAGACAGAATAACACAGTGACTGAGAGAGACTCTGAGGCCAGAAAGCTGAGTTTAAAAGGCTGTACCACTACTTACTAGCTATGAAAACTGAAATGAGCCACTTAACAAATTTGTGGCTCAATTTCTTCAACTCAAAGTTAAGATAATAATCACCTTATTAATTATTAATGCTGTATTGAAGTGTGTTAATACATGTAGAGCACTTAAGTGTCTGGAAAGTAGTAAATGCTCTCCAAGATTACCATGTCTGGCTGCTCTTCCATGTCCATCCCAACTTTACCCCCAGTAGAGTCAGATACCAATGCCTCCATGAAAACAAATGACCTCCTGCTCTGAATTCCCAATTGTACTACACATCTCTGAACCTTTTCATCACATACTATGTTAAGCAGTCTGGGCTGACCACATGACTTGTTTTTAAAGATTCATGATAGTATTAAAAGACTTCTAACATTTAGGAAGATCTCTAACCTTCTCAATCCTACCAGTGTCAAAATAATGGAACCCAAATTCTGATTACTGCAAATGAAAATCTTTATATATCAATTATGCAGAAAACTGGTATTTCTAGGGAGTAAGTCAATAATATTCTTTGGGTTGATAGGCAGTCATTTAAAACAGTGATGAACATATCAATATTTGGGTGAAATATTTTTAGCAAAATGTTTCCTATAATACACATCGAGATAGAACAAATCACAGGTACTTAAAACCACTTCCCAAAGAAGGACAATGCCAAAGAATGTTCAAACTACTGCACAACTGCACTTATTTCACATGCTAGCAAGGTAATGCTCAAAATCTTTCAAACTAGGCTTCAGCAATATGTGAACTGAGAACTTCCAGATGTACAAGTTGGATTTAGAAAAGGCAGAGAACCAGAGATCAAATTGCCAGCATCCACTGGATCATAAAGAAAGCAAGGGAATTCCAGAAAAACATCTACTTCTGCTTCATTGACTATGTGAAAGCCTTTGACTGTGTGGATCACAACAAACTGTGAAAAAATTCATAAAGAGATGGGAATAACAAATCACCTAACCTGTCTCCTGGTAAACCTGTATGCAGGTCAAGAAGGAACAGTTAGAACTGGACATGGAAAAACTTAACTGGCTCAAAACTGGGAAAGGAGTATGTCAAGGCTATATATTGTCACCCTGCTTATTTAACTTATATGCAGAGTACATCATGAAATGCCAGGCTGGATAAAGCACAAGCTGGAATCATGATTGCTGGGAGAAATATCAATAATCTCAGATATTCAGATACCACCACCCTAATGGTAGTAACCAAAAAGGAACTAAAGAGCCTCTTGATGAAAAAGCTGACTTAAAACTCAACATTCAAAAATTAAGACCATGGCACCTGGTCCCATTACTACATGGCAAATAGATGACGAAAAAGTGGACAGTGACAGATCGTCTATTCTTGGGCTCCAAAATCACTGAGGACAGTGACTGCAGCCGCAAAATTAAAAGACGCTTGCTCCTTGGGAGAAAAGCTATGACAATCCTAGACAGCATATTAAAAAGAGACATCACTTTGCCAACAAAGATCCATGTATTCAAAGTGATGGTTATTCCAGTTGTCATGTACAGATTTGAGTGCTGGATCACAAAGAAGGCTGAGTGCTGAAGAACTGATGCTTTCGAATTGTGGTGCTGGAGAAGACTCTTGAGAGTCCCTTGGATTGCAAGGAAATCAGACCAGTCAATCCAAAAAGAAATCAGTCCTGAATATGCACTGGAAGAACTGATGCTGAAGCTGAAACTCTACTACTTTGTCCGCCTGATGCAAAGAGCCAACTCACTGGAAAAGATCCTGATGCTGGGAAAGATTGAGGGTAGGAGGAGAAGGGGGCAAAAGAGGATGAGATGGTTGTATAGCGTCACCGACTCAATGAACATGAGTTTGCACAAACTCCAAGAGTTAGTGAAGGACAGGAAAGACTGACATGTTGCAGTCTGTGGGGTCTCAAAGAATTGGACACAACTTAGCAACTGAATAATAACAACAAAAATCATTAGAGCAATATTGGAATTCACCATGATAAAGATGGCCTCCAAAAGATCCAAGAATAAAATTAATAAAGTGGGAAACCAAATAATTTGAGGAATAGAGCCATTAGACTGGAACCAAAAGCAGACCACAGATACCAGAAACTTGCAATTTCTTGCAAAGTACAAAAGAAGCATGTTCTTCAAGATAAAATCTTCATTACAGTAGGCATTTTGAAAACCAAAATTACCTATTTTTGACACAAAGTTAAAAATAATGATTTTAAAAATATACTTTAAAATTGTATGTGTCCCCAGAGTTTTTAAAGTATTTTCACATACCCAATGTAAGATTACGGAGAAGGCAATGGCACCCCACTCTAGTACTCTTGCCTGGAAAATCCCATGGATGGAGGAGCCTGGTAGGCTGCAGTCCGTGGGGTTGCAAAAAGTCGGACACGACTGAGCGACTTCACTTTCACTTTTCACTTTCATGCATTGGAGAAGGAAATGGCAACTCACTTGGAGCTTGATGGGCTGCTGTCTATGGGGTCGCACAGAGTCGGACACGACTGAAGTGACTTAGCAGCAATGTAAGATTAAGGATTACAGAAACTTTATTTTAAAAAATGTCATCAGAAGGAAAGCGTAAATGCTATTTTTTTTTCCCCTACTGGAACTTAAGGAAACTAGAGTTGAGACTCTCAGTCAAAAAATAAAAATATTTTTTAAACTAAACCATAGTTGTATTTAGAAGGTTGAAAATCAATCCTAAACATTAATTTGAATAATATAAATTATTTAAAGTTGATTAAAATAATTTATTTTAATAACTTAAATTATAATTTAAATAGTTTAAATATTTTAAATACTACTCTCAATTAATTGTGAAACACTCAAGTTACTGTCGAGTTAAAGGACTTGTTCAGAAGCTCAAATTAGAAAACTCATTGTTCCTGAGAAAAGTTATCTTAATAAGCGGAAGAGTGGAAAATAAAAGTACTCAAAAGAATTAAGATATGTACTTTGACTTGATCAT
This sequence comes from Capra hircus, assembly GCF_001704415.2. Classification (NCBI taxonomy): domain Eukaryota; kingdom Metazoa; phylum Chordata; class Mammalia; order Artiodactyla; family Bovidae; genus Capra; species Capra hircus. The sequence goes on from NC_030809.1 coordinate 83,812,379, forward strand.
CACCACCTACCAGTAGATTAGGCATGCAGAAATATATGCACACACCACCCCAGATTTGGAGGAAACAGTAGATAGATATATACTGCTCACCTAAGATTTATGACTCTGGTGGAATCTAAAATTCAATGAAGGTAGTGCTGGCAAAGGTAATGCCCTAAATGATGCCAAATGAAGTTTCTTACTTGCTTCTTTTTCCCTTCTTAATTCTTTCTCCTGTTTTAGTAAAACTCTTTATTTTACTTTTGGATATCTTAATTGTTTATATCTCTTAAAAATGTCTACATTCAGGTATACAACATAATAATTTGATAGACTACAAAACGATCACTAAAATAAGTCTACTTAACAGCCATCACCACACATCATTACAATTCTTTTTTCTTCTTATAAGGAGATCTTTTAAGATCCACTCTCTGAGAAAATTTCAAACATAATACAGTATGACCAACTATAGCCATGATGCTGTACATCTCCATGACTTACTTGTTTTATTTTGACCATCTCTATTACCTTTGTTTTTTGAGTGATATTTCCACTGGGTATTGAATTCTGGATTGATAGTTCCTGGTTTTCTTTCAGTGCTTGGAAGATGTTGCTCCCCTGTCTTCTCCTTAAGATGTTTCCAGTGAGAAATCTACATAACTTCTTATCGGTTTGGTTTTTTTTTAATCCAGGTGCTTTTAAGATATTCTTCTCAACACCACTGCAGACAAGATTCTAAAGTGGCCCCCATGATCCACCTCCCTGTATTCATGCCTTATGTAATCCCTCCCTTTGAGTGCAGGCAAGACAAGCTACTTGCTTCTAAACAACAGAAGGTGACCAAATGTATGTGCTTATACTACATAAGATTGTATCATCTTTCCTTTCAAGAAGACTGTCCCTTTCTGGTTGTGAGGATATAAGCAGCCATGTTAGAACAGTCCACATGGAAAGAGAATGAGGGTGGTCTCTAGGAAATAGCAAGAAAGAAACAAAGACCCTTATTCCAACAGCTCACAGTGAATACTACCAACCATCATGTGAGTTTGGAAACAGATCCTTCCCCAAGTGAGCCTCAGTCAAGACCACAGCCCTGACCTAATTAGGAGTTTCTCCAGTTTGGTTGTTGAAAATGGGCACCATTTCTGACCTTTTGTGAGTAACAGGCATCATTCTTTGTAGTTTCCTCAGATGGTTCTTGCTTTGGCCTTGAGAGATTCCTAACAGTCCCATGCATGTGCCAATTTGCACTCACATGAATGATCAACTGGGACCCTCTACAGATCTCCAGGATTCTCTCTTTGAGCAGCTCTGTCTCTTCTAGCATTGTTTTTCGCTTTTTTAAAATCTATCCAGACTGTTATCTCTAGCTCAATGCCAGTGGTCCTACCAGTATCTCCCTGGATTCCTCCTCCTTGTATCTGGGTTTAGAAACTCTCCCAAGGCAAAAGAGTTTGGGTAATCATCAAGCTCACCTCATTTCTCTGCTCTCTCTCAGGGGTCATTGTCCTTTGTTGATTGATGCCCAGTGTCTTAAATGCTTTCATATATATTTTGTCCATTTTTTGTTTCAGATGGAAAAGTAAATCTCATTACCGTTATTTCATATTGGATGAAAGCAGAAGTCCTCCAATAAATACATTTAACCACAGAACTAAAACCAAAACCAATGTGGGAACTGAGGTGGCAAAATAGAATATGAACGGTATTTGCTCTGACCATGTAGACAAAATACAACTGTAGGAAGAAAACTAAATTTGGGTGCAGGAGCAGATTCAGCTCTTTCCTTAACCATAATAGCTATTAGTGTTCAGATACTAATAAAAGCTTATAAATCAAACAATAGAAGTATATGCATAAGTATATTGGTAAAAAAAAAAAAAACAACAATAATTTCAAAATCAGATGGTACAGAAAGAACAATGGACAAAAACGTCAGTGAAGTGAAAGTCACTCAGTAGTGTCTGACTCTTTGTGACCCCATGGACTATAGTCCATGGAATTCTCTAGGCCAGAATACTGGAATAGGTAGCCTTTCCCTTCTTCAGGGGATCTTCCCAACCCAGGATCAACCCACATTGCAAGCAGATTCTTTACCAGCTAAGCCACAAGGGAAGCCCAAACAAGAAAGTGGAGACACATTAATTTTTAATATTATTCATTAAAAATAACAAATAGGTACAGTCTCAAGAGTTAGAGAATTCAGGGTACCATATAAAAGTATAACTATGAAGGTAGACAATAGAGAAAAAATGTAAACCTTCCTAAACATCAAAGGAACTACACACACACACAATTCTATAGGGAGAACTTTTTTTTTCTTTTTTTTTAAATACCTCTGAGAAAGTACAGTTGAGCACTGTGTGTATAGTTGAGCCTCCATATCTGAGGTTTTTCTACATCTTCAAATAAACAAGAACCAGGTCGTACTATAGAATTTACTACTGAAAAATATCCTCATACAAGTGGACTTGCACAGTTCAAACCCATGTTGTTCAAGGATCAACTATAGAGAATCTGAAAAAACAGACACATAAAAAACAGATTTCCATAAAAGAGAGGAAGTTGCTTCTCCACAAAATCCACCACTATCACCACCACCAGGGTTCCTCAGTGGTTCAGTGGTAAAGAATATGCCTGCAATGAAAGAGATCCATGTTCACTCCCTGGGTCAAGAAGATCACTTGGAGAAGGAAATGGAAACCCACTCCAGTATTCTTGCCTGGGAAATCCCATGGACAGAAGAGCCTGGCAGGGTCACAAAATAGTCAGATATGACTTATTGACTAAACAATAACCAATAATCACCACCACCACCCAACCCCAAAACAAGGTACTAATCTCATATGGTTTCACAGAGGAATTTCTATCAAAATTTTAAAGGTTAGATAACTCCATTTCTTTTAAAACTAGTATTAACAAGAGATGGTGTAAATGCTCACGCACTCAGTCATGTCTGACTCTTTGGGACCCCATGAACTGTGGCCCTCCAACCTCCTCCATCCATGGGATTCTTCAGACAAGAATAATGGAGTGGGTTGCCATTTCCTACTCTGCGAAAACCTTCCTGACCGAGGGATCGAACCTGTATTTCCTGTGTCTCCTACATCAGCAGGTGGATTCTTTTAACACTGAGCCACCTGGGAAGTCAAATAGGGAGTGGAGGAACTCCCAAATTATTTTATTTTTATGAAGTGGGTATAACAAAAATGGGTGAATCTCACTTAAAAACAGATGCCAAAATCTGAAATAAAGTATTAATAAAGTAATCTAGCAAGAACTGAAAACAGAATAAAACATCATAAACAAGTTATTCTCTTTCCAAACATACAGACATGGTTCAATATTAGTAAATCAATAAGATCCGTCATTTTAGTACTTTAAAAAGACAAAAAATCACATAAACATGAGTAGGCATTTAACCAAATTTAACTATTATTTTTAAAATTCAATAAAATTTTGGTTCTTAAAATGAAAATCCATGATTCTTTTTTACTATAATATGTTCAGTTCAACTTAAAAGCCAGCATCATACTTAAGAAGAAACATTAGAGTCAGCAACAAGACAAAAAACTCATTATTGTCACTATTATTTAGCACTGTGCTACAGGAAATCATTAATAAAATTAGACCAAAAAAATGAAAAGTATAAAAAAACTGGAAAGCAGATAAATTAATCAATATTTGTGGATAAGATTAGAAAGCTCAAGACTACTACAACTAGAGAATTAAGTAACCTTACAGAGTACAAAATTAATGTTTATAAAATTATTACAACATAATTTACAACAAAGGAAACTATAAGCAAGGTGAAAAGACAGCCTTCGGAACAGGAGAAAATAATAGCAAATGAAGCAACTGACAAACAACTAGTCTCAAAAATATACAAGCAACTTATGCAGCTCAATTCCAGAAAAATAAATGACCCAATCAAAAAATGGGCCAAAGAACTAAATAGACATTTCACCAAAGAAGACATACAGATGGCTAACAAACACAAGAAAAGATGTTCAACATCACTCATTATCAGAGAAATGCAAATCAAGACCACAATGAGGTACCACTTCACACCAGTCAGAATGGCTGCGATCCAAAAGTCTACAAGCAATAAATGCTGGAGAGGGTGTGGAGAAAAGGGAACCCTCTTACACTGTTGGTGGGAATGCAAACTAGTACAGCCACTATGGAGAACAGTGTGGAGATTCCTTAAAAAACTGCAAACAGAACTGCCTTATGACCCAGCGATCCCACTGCTGGGCATACACACTGAAGAAACCAGAATTGAAAGAGACACGTGTACCCCAATGTTCATCGCAGCACTGTTTATAATAGCCAGGACATGGAAGCAACCTAGATGTCCATCAGCAGATGAATGGATAAGAACGCTGTGGTACATATACACAATGGAGTATTACTCAGCCATTAAAAAGAATACATTTGAATCAGTTCTAATGAGGTGGATGAAACTGGAACCGATTATACAGAGTGAAGTAAGCCAGAAAGAAAAACACCAATTCAGTATACTAACACATATATATGGAATTTAGAAAGATGGTAATGATAACCCTGTATGCAAGACAGCAAAAGAGACACAGATGTAAAGAACAGACTTTTGGACTCTGTGGGAGAGGGAGAAGGTGGGATGATTTGGGAGAATGGCACTGAAACATGTATACTATCATGTAAGAAACGAACTGCCAGTCCAGGTTCGATACAGGATACAGGATGCTTGGTGCTGGTGCACTAGGATGACCCAGAGAGATGATATGGGGAGGGTGGTGGGAGGGGGGTTCAGGGTTGGGAACTCATGTACACCTGTGGTGGATTCATGTCAAAGTATGGCAAAACCAATACAGTATTATAAAGTAAAAAAATTTAAAAAAAAAAAGAAAGAAAGTTCAAGACTACTACAACTAGAGAATTAAGTAACCTTACAGAGTACAAAATTACTGTTCATAAAATTATTATAATATATATAAACATATATAAGTATTAAAAGAAAATACTGCATAAATAGCAAAACACAGATACATAAATAAAATTTCCAAGGAATAAAGTTAAAAAACATGTAAAACCTCTATGAAGAAAACGTTAAAGTATTACTGAAGGTACTCAAGGATGATTTGTATAAAAGGTAAACTATACCAACACCTTAGATAGGAAATAAGACATCAATTCTCTTTGACTTTATCTTGATCACAATTAAAAATGCTGTTTTTGTTTATTTTAAACTAGATAAATGGATTCTAACTTTCATAAATAAAGAATGAAAAAGCGATAGCCAAGAAAACACAGGACTTGCACAGGGGAAGGGAGGTGAGGATCAATTGGAGATAGACACTAACCCTACCAGACATTTAAGATATTTCAAAACATCAAATATATAAAGTATAACATTGGTTCAAACATAGACAAAAATCAATGAAAGAGAAGACAGAGTCCAAAAATACATAGAACACACAATGAGTTAGCATGGTGATAAAGGTAGCTTTCAAAACAGGGATGAACAATCCAATTGACAGTGTCCAGTCAATTTGGTAGCCATTTAGAGAAGAAATAAACTGGGATCTAGGCCAGGATGCAAAAGGACAAATTTCAAAGGATCCAAATGTTTCTATATAAAAAATATAACCAAAGAAGTACTAATTGGCTGAATATACCCTAGGAAGTGACTTTCTCATAGGTCACGGCTTACTATCCAATGAAAATATGTGAACCATTATTGTATGAGATATCTATTAAGTTTAACTTTTCTAATAACTATTAAAATTTTCTAGTAGTCCTTGAAGAAGTGGAAAATAAAATAGGTGAAATCAATTTTAATAATATATTTCAATTCAAGATAACTAACATCTTATCAATATATAATCAATATAAACCTATGAAAAATTTTGCTTTATTTGGAATTAAACATTTTTAATTCCATGTGTATTTTACAGCTACAGACATGGCTCAGTTCACACTAGCCACATTTCACAGACTCGATAGTCACGTGGCTACCGTACCAACTGGCAGGTCCTATGCAGTGCAGACTAAGTTCCACAAAGGCAGGGAAACAACTATTTTCTTCAGCTAAGTTCACCCAGTACCTGCACAGTGCCCTGCATATATTTTTGTGAGAGACAGAAGAGAAAAAGGAAGGAATAAAATTTGATCTTATTTGAGAAACAAAGGTATTGATATAGTAAAGGGGGAGGGGGTAAAGGCATTCGCTACATTAGCAGTCTTGGATTCAAGTCTTAACTCTAATATTTCTCAATGGATAACTCGGGCAAATCGCAACTTCTCTGAGCTTGAGCTGTAAAAGATTTTTCATGCTTACCCACTGTTTAGGGGTTGCTATGAAGATCAAATGCAAACACATAGACATATATAAATTGTGAGGTACTTTATAAATGCTATTATATGTTGTTATTGAAGAACCGATGCTTTCGAATGCGGTGTTAGACAAGACTCTTGAGAGTTCCTTGGACAGCAAGGAGCTGTCAGACCACTCAGTCCTAAAGGAAACCAACGCTGAATATTCACTGGAAGGACTGATGCCTAAAGCCGAAGCTCCATACTCTGGCCACCTGATGTGAAAAGCAGACTCATTGGAAAAGACCTGATGCTAGGAAAGATTGAAGGCAAAAGGAGAAGGAGGAGGCAGAAGACAAGATGGTTAGATAGTATCACCAACTCCATGAACATGAATTTGAGCAAACTCCAGGAGATAGTGGAGGACAGAGGCGCCCAGTGTGCTGCAGTTCATGGAGTTGCAAACAATCAGACACAACTCATCAACTGAACAACAACAACAACTAAGGTAAAAAGCTCTGTCTCTATTATCATTGATTCCAGAGGATTCTAGCTTCTTGCTTTGATCACTGTTGCCCATCTATGCCCAGCCATGAATATGCAGCTGTTGGTCCATCCCTGCAAGACCATTGTTTTGATTTGTAAATTTGTGCTCAGGCTTCCCTGGTGGTTCAGTGTCAAGGAATCTGCTGGCCAATGCAAGAGACGCAGGTTTGATCCCTGGGTTGGGAAGATCCCCTGGAGAAGGAGGTAACAACCCACTCTGGGAAATCCCATGGACAACGGAGCCTGGCAGACTACAGTCCATGGAGCTGCGCAGAGTCGGATACAACTTAGCGACTAAACAATAAATTTGTGTTCCCAAACACCTCTTGCTGTTCCCAAACTATGACTTCTGGCTGCCAGGTAAAAAGAAGGAAGAGTCAGAGGAACATGTTATTTCTCCCCCAAAGTTGCCCTCATTAACTGTCATCAAAGCTGGTATCTTGAGTAAGCAAATTAGAAAAACAAGGATACTTAAATATACTTGGTCTTTCAGATTACCCTCAATCAGCCAGAGCGCCTGAACTAAAAGTCTCCTGGATTAATGTCACTTTAACAGCAACAGTACCTTTGTTAACTTCCGGATGAAACAGTCCTTTGTTAACAATAGAGTAGAAAGAGATTAAGCCAGAAAACCTGGATTTTTCTCTTCTCCCTGCCACTTAAAAGTAGCCTAAACTTGCACAAATAACTTAATCTCTACCATTTCCATCTATGTTAATTGAATATAATTATGCTTTGCTTGCACAGTTGATTGGAGAATATTCACTGCCACTTTACAGAAGCTTTCCTATTATATAGAATGGTTATGGGGGGGGGAGTATAGTACGTTATTATTATAGTGATCTCTGGCATGGCTTATAAACCATTGATGAGGAAATTCAGAAAACACTGTGGTGGTATTACTGTGAAAAAGCTCAACTATAATACACACGTGATATTATAGAATTGCATGCACGCTACTAGCACATTTGATGCCAAACGTCCAAATATTTTCATTTTAATCTTGACTTTCTAATGTGGTTTAGTTATCTTTTTCTATACCCGATGCATGATGCAATGAAGATGAATGTTCCTCAAAGTAACTAATAGTAGCCATCTCTTACTCTGTGTATATATGAGCACAGAGGGAGTTAGGACACTTGGCCTGCCTCAAAGGTGAATTGCTCCTGATAGTCTAAGAGATTAGAGAAAGGCCTAAAGCCTGGCTCAGATGGTAAGGAATCTGCCTGCGATGTGGGAGACCCAGGTTTGACCCCTGAGTTGGGAGGATCCCCTGCAGAAGAGAATGGCTACCGACTCCAGTATTCCTGCCTGGGAAATCCCATGGACAGAGGAGCCTGGTGGGCTACAGTCCAAGGAGACAGAGAGTCAGACATGACTGAGCCACCAACACTTTTAAGACCACTAGACAAGAATCACCTACAGAATTCAGAGAGCGTAATTAGGTAACAGCCACTTCGTCTTCCACACATAATGCTGGAAGAGGGGCTACATTTTAATGCATAAGAGTCCCACTTCTGCTTCCACAATCTGTACACAGGCTTCTTCCTGGATTAAACTCATAAGAAGGACTTCCTATCTAAGTTTCCTGTGATGGGGGTCTTTGTTCACACTAAATCATAAGCATAATTTTAAACAAAGAAGGAAAAAGTGATAAACAATTTTGTAGTTCTTTGTTATAATTTTTACTTTTCTCACAAAAACTGAAGCATTCCCAGAGTCTGGCTAGAAAAGCATAAAGTTAGGAATATTGCTCCATAGATTTATTTCTCCGAAGATGAAAACACACAATGGAACAAAGAGGAAAAAAGATAATCTTAAGGCCACAGATAACTGACCATATCTAAGTCAGAATTCCTTAAGGGAAGCCAAAAATTCACTGGAAGCTCACTGTTTGTTTCTTTTTTTTAACTTTTGCTTCCCCCCACCCCCTTCAGTTAGAAGATATGCAACTTGATTGATGGTATTTTTTCCACATTGGTGACATTTTAAATGGAAACCAAGATTTTTTGGGGGTGGTTGTAATAGCTTGATGAAATCTTTAACATGTGCCAAAATGTTTCATTAATGTAAGTCAGCCAAATAATCCTCTTGCCTTGTAAAAATATTTCTTTTTAAAAAATGCTTTCTGAACTATTAAAAAATTAGAGTACTCAGAGTTTAGCTACAAATATATGAGTTGTATTGACTAACACTGTACCAGTATCTCTTCAAAGCAAACAGTAGAGAGGATGCGATAATGTTAGATATGAAGTTCTCAACTTTTTAACATCAAATAATAATTACGTTTAAATTCGCAGGGCGATCAATAAGCTGGGATTCAACCAAGTTGCTGTGTTTCTCTTTCAAAACAACTGTTTGCCCTTGTGAAGGGCCAGGTGGCTGCTGCCTTGAGGTTTTTTGTGGTATTTAGGTCATGGTGACCAGCGACCAGTAGGGATTCTCTTTTCCTCTGCCTATCACTTTTTTTCTAGTTGAAATGAAGAGCCAGGTCATGTTTGATTAGTGATAACAAAAAAGATGTATGGTATTTAAAAGTAAGTAAAGTGCCTTTCAGTCAATAGAAAATTACATACCTGACATTAAAGCAGAAAAGTATAGTGATGCACTGGAGGTGAAAAATGGGGGAATCTTAACTAAATTACAGGGAAATTTCCATAACAGATTCACTAGTAATGCTGATTTAATAACGATTTCCTATCATGAACTATATTTATCATATACCGCCTCTCTGACATGACACTGTATTTAATGTTTTTGAGAGCCATTTTTAATCAGATTAAACTCAAGGAAACCGATAGGTATCTGTTTGGTCTTAGCTTTAGCTTCTGTTTCTTATTTAGTCACAAGACTATTATTGCTGGAATCTTTATAAACACATTTGCCGGGATTGCCACAAGAGTACAGCTTATGTTGTGAGGTCAGAAAAATGTGTGCCAGTGGTTTTCATGATCTCTGTACAGAGTGCATTACAGAATTGTTTAATAAATTAAAGACAAGTGATGCAAAATGTGTTCCTTTCCCCCATGGGATTAAGCATCTAAAAATATAACTTATTTTTAGATTTAAGAAATAGTTTCTTAGGAACTAAGTAACCAAGAAAAATGTTCAAAGAAAGGTTGGTACAATATTACTCATTATTCAAGTATATTTACATAAAACCAAAAATTTCAACAATAAGTTCAATGTTCTAAAAGCTAACTTACCAAGTAAGCAAAACTAACTTTGATAACTGCTATGACATTACTTAAGATACAACATTCCAATACTATTAGTGAACCTATCAGGTTGAATACCTCAAAGAGCTCTGGAGTGCAAAGTTTTCCTCCTTCAAATTCCGGTTCTTGGAAAAAAAAGTGCTCCCTGGTTCAAGATTTCCCATGGCAGATAATCTAGTGACAATTCAATTGTGCCAAACTGAGCATTAGAAAAGGATAAAGTCATACAGCAAAGTAAGATTACCGTTAAAAAATGGAACAAAAAACGTAGAGAAGAGAATTAAAAAAGGTGGTAAAGACTGGTCCTTTAGCACTCCAATCCTCATCACACGAAAATGTTTTCAGGCTTAGACGACTGCATAATACATGCAACATGCAAAATCACTTTGTGATAGCTCTAACAATACTTTGTTTTCTCATTCACATAAACTGCATACGTTTTCTTAACATACATAATTATACAGTAATTTCCTTAGTAAGCACCTGCGGCTTTGAAACTTCCTCTTTAGAATATCTTAAAACTGTAGTAGGGCCTGCATGATGGACAATGATTAGCTGCTAGGATATCATCTAGGGAACTGGTACTAAACTAAAAACTTACAGTAGCATCCACAGCTAGTTACATGGTACATTGTTATGAAGTAAATATTATATAGGAAAAGAGACTATCCTTCAGCTGTCTGTATACAAGAACAGGAGATCTTTAAGACAGTACTAATTAATAGTTAATACAACTACTGCTGAAGTTAAGGCTTCTCCAGTGACTCAGTGGTAAAGAATATGCAGGCCAATGCATGTTTGATCCCCGGGTCAGGAAGATCCCATGGAGAAGGAAATGTCAACCCATTCCAGTATTCTTGCCTGGGAAATCCCATGGACAAGAAACCTAGCAGGCTACAGAATCACAAAAAGTCACACGGAGTCACAAGGAGTCCAATACGACTCGGCAATTAAACAACAACATTAATAACGCCATAACTGAGTGTATGAAGCTTAAGTAAAATTAAAGTCAATGCTATTATTGAGAAGTTTTTTAATATCTTTGCCATTATATACAGTTTTAGTATGCATTATTTTGCTTAATATTGATAAAATATTTCATGAACAATTTACAGGTTGGGTTTCAGGTAGGCAGAATAAACACACTATTTATAAGCACAAGATATACTTTTAAACTAACTTTTAAAATTTCACTGGATCTTTCAACATTTGTTTGAAATCCTTACAAGATATTCATCTATTTGTGGCATCATATAGGTCTGTCTCCCCATCTGTCTATGTTTTTCATGAAGACTAGTATCTGGTACATGCTTCCCCCCCTCTTCCCCACTTTAGTAGCTATTCATTGGCCCACTACTAAGCCGTTGCTGCAATAGTTGTCCAACAGCATTTATCTATCATTTCTTAAAAATAAAATACAAGTTTGGTTTTTTTGTTAATAGGACAAGCGTGTAAGTAATCAATGTCTTTAATTTTTACTAAATTTAACTCTGTATGGTCAGAAAATTAATGTCATCAAAATTATTGTCATAATAAATAATTATATTGGCAGCATGATGTAATACTAAAATCTAAAACACTGAATTTTCTAAGAGTAGCATATACATGGTTATTCATCATAGCACTTCAGACCTATCTTTCCAAAAGTAACCTTCTTACAGTCGACGGCCAGATTTGCTAAGAAATTCACATCTTGCATGTATGGACATCTTGAGGAATCCTTTTTTAAAGGAAATCCTGGCAACCTCCTTCCCCTCCCCACTCCACTTGGTAGCCTGACTCCAGCACAAGCTCATCTGGTTTGACTAAAATCGTTGCATTATTTGGCAGTGGTTTCTTCATACGTGGCGCTTGGAGCTCATTGAAGCTCAAACAGTACAGGAAATGCAAATCATGCAAGCCACCCCATGATGGCGACGTACAGTGGCGTGATTGAGCGGCAGTACGCACGGCTCGTGGGCTGACCACATGAAAGGAGCCATTTAAAGACCAGATGAGCGAAAGCTGGGATAAGTTAGAGAGTATGTGTGAGCTTCAAAGCTGGCAGAATAGCATCCTTATTTAACATAGAAGGCTTTTTTTTATTATTTTTTTTATTAATAACACCTGCCTCAGTTCTTTACGTGGAAGGAAGTTTACACAGGCAGAGTGAGTATATTGCATTAAGAGGTCCAATCTTTCTTTTTTAAATCCTAGGTACTGTAGAAGAGTGGAGTATTTTCCACCAGTTTTTTTCACAGGATTTTCTACAGTTGTTAATAATTATGGGAAATGTTTTCTTTCAGTGAACTTTAAAAAAGAAAAAAAAAAGATAATCTTGCAATGTCCTACATTATCTGCTCATAATTCTTAGTGTCAGTTTAATTGCCACATGTTAATAAAATTAGTCCCTCCAACAAAAAGTAAGGAGAAAGCTACAGTTCTCAGGAATTCTACAACAAAAGCCTTAGGAGCAATACGGAATTTGCTATTAAGAGAGTATTTGAAGAAGGCTAATACAGTAACTAGAAGAGAAAGATGGCTATAGGAAGTTTTCCCTTTCTTTTTGAGAGCTGATTGTTTTTTAGATGTTTCTCATTTACCACCAAGTAAAGAAAATGTTGTCTATTAAGAGAATAAATTCAATAACTTAAAATAATTAAAAGAAACGTTCGATTTTATGTTTGTTTAGTGTTTTAAATTATTTTCCAAAGCCTTTTAAGTAGGCTACTTCATTTGCATTCAGACTTAAAAGCATCGAGAATTCAATTAAAGTGCTGGCTCCCTTAACCCCTTATACCTATAGCTAGAAGCTTAAGTAAGTGAATGAGGAAGTTAGAAGTTTAAATAAAGGGGAAAAAGGCTATGGAATCTGAAAAACCTATGCATAAATAGCCATATGATACTGAACTAATCACTCTCTGAAACTCAACTTTCTTATATTTAAAGAAGATGCTATCACTACCCTTTCTGACCGCTTCAGAGCTTCGTTTTAAAGATGGGGTGCTATAGTATGAGAGAAAATTGTACAGTGCTAAAAAAATAAACACTCTACAATTTATGAGGCACTCACATTGTGCCAGGTACTGCATTAGGCTTCTTACATCCTTTAGCTCATTTGGTTTAATTTCATCTTCACAATACCACTGCATTATTATTAGTCACGTTTTTTTTAAGAGGAGTTGGGTCAGGGAGAGAAGGAGAGGGTGGGATGAACTGAGAGAGTTACAGTGGCATAAACACACTACCATGTGTGCCACGCGTAAAATAGCTTGCAAGAAGCTGCTACAGAGTACAAGCTCAGTTCAGTGCTCTGCGATGACCTAGAAGAGTGGGATGGGACACAGTAGGGGAGGAGAGGCTCAAGAGGAAGGGGATGTATGTATACATATGGCTGATTCACACTGTATACAGCAGAAACTAACACAATATTGTAAAGCAATTATATTTCGATTTTTAAAAAAGGAGTTGGATCCTTTCTGTTTACTTTTATTTTGGCAGCGCTGCATGGCATGTGGGATCTTAGTTCCCTCGACCCCTGCGTTGGAAGTGCAGTCTTAACCACTGGATTACAAGCGAAGTCCCTAGTTCTGTTTGAGGACTGAACTACTCCTTCTGCTTTTAGCTCTTGGAAGGCATCAAGGATCCTACTGAAGAAATCAAACCTTGATCTATCTATCAAAAGTGTGATGTATGAATATTACGGTAATCTGAAGACGGGAGATTTAAGAGACACCATCTACCTTATGTCCTGTTTCATAGGAAACAGATATAAAAACCAGGCACTGATGAGCCACAGGTTCAAGGATTTCAAAGACTGTGATGGTAGTGGGCAGAAATCTCTCCTTTTAGAATAAATTTAGAGTTGCAGTCTGAGGAGGAAGCACTGAAGTAGATCCAGTGAAGAAACAAAGTATGAAAATAACTGGATTTGAAAAAACTTGAAGGTTTCAAACTGCTAAGTGGATTTGTGTGGGTTTTGTTTTCATTTTCTTTTGAATGATGAGGGCAGAGTTCATTCCTTTTCAAAAGCCCTGTGACAATTCTTAACAATCTTTTTTTTTTTTTTTAATTTTAAAATCTTTAATTCTTACATGCGTTCCCAAACATGAACCCCCTCCCACCTTCTTAACAATCTTAAAGTCACATTTCCAGTTGGAAAACAAACCTGAATCTGCATCTCTTGTTTGAGCCTGTTTATCTCCATTTGCCTTCAATAGCAAGAGAACATTATTGATTCATTAAATCATCCCTTACTTTTGCCTCTAAATTATTTCCAATTCTTCTAGGATCTATTGCCCAGCCTGTTACTGATCTTCATCAGCGTCCTCTAGGTGCTATCAAATTTGCCACATTAGATTCACATTATAGAATTAAACACTAAACACTCAGGACCCACCCAGAAATGCCATCACCTACTCGTCGTTCTCGACAACTCAACCTTTCCAGACCTCTCTTTTCTCGACTGTAAAATGACAGCAGGTTGATTAGAAGAGCTTTAAAGTCTTAACTATGTTAACGTCTGTCATCTCAGTGCCGGGTATTAATATCTAAAAATACTGATTAGTAAGAAAAAAATAAAGTAGTATCATGAAAGACTCTAAAATGGGAAGCAAATAATTAACATTTTGTCAACAGCACCCAGGGCTTCCCAGGTGGCTCCAGCATAAAAGAACCCAACTGCCAACGCAGGTGACAGAGGAGACACAGGTTCAGTCTCTGGGTCGCGAAGATCCCCTGGAGGAGGGCATGGCAACCCGCTCCAGGACTCTTGCCTGGAGTATCCCATGGACAGGAGAGCCTGGTAGGCTACAGTCCATGGAGTCGCAAAGAGTCAGACATGACTGACGCAGCTTAGCATGCATGCCATAGCACCCTGTGGACAGCTACCTATGTGACCATAGCGAAGTCACTGAAACCTTTTTGTTGCTTTTACTGATAAGCTGAAAATAATACCTCACACTTCTTCATGGAAGGGGTGGACTATATAATTTCTTACTGCAATGGTTCCAGAGTGAATGACTTTATCATGGCTTATTGTATTTACATGATGGTAACAAGCAGTCCTTCATTTAACAAAAATGTATTATAAGCCTAGAATGTAACAGGCATCATATGACATAGTGAATTCAAGGATGATGGTATAATGGGTTGAACTGTGTTGTCCAAAAGATCTATTTAAGTCCTAACCCCTGGTATTCAAGTTAGGATGAGATCATACTAGACTAGTATGGGTTCTATATCCAATGACATCTGTTCTTCTAAAAAGAGGAAAGGACATAAAGAGATACACACACAGAAGAAAATCATGTGACAACAGGGGCAAAGACTGAAGCGACGCACCTACATGCCAAAAATGCCCAACACTGCAGAGATTCACTGGAAGTTAGGCAGAGGCAAGAAACAATTCTTCCCTAGACCCTTCAGAGGAAGTAGTCTTGCCAGCTCTTAATTTCGAACTTCTAGCCATAAGAACTGTGACAGAATAAACCGTGTTGTTATAGAATCTTGGGAAATTAATACAGTTGGTTACATCAGTATAATAAGAGATAGCCACTCAAATAAGCCACTCAGGCTTCCCCTGGTGGCCCAGTGTTAAGGATCTACCTGCAATGCAGGAGTTGTAGGAGACGAGTTCAATCCCTGAGTCAGGAAGATTCCCTGGAGAAGGGAATGGCAACCCACTCCAGTATCCTTGCTTGGAGAATGACATGGACAGAGGAACTTGACAGGCTACAGTCCATAGGGTCACAAAGAATCAGACACAACTGAAGTGACTTATCACACATGTACTCAAATTTTAAAAGTGCTTAAAAGATTTCCAAGAAATATGTTATTTTAGTGAAACCAAAAGATGGGCAACACCTAATATTTAAAAAAACTAAGCATTCATGACACTGAAAAATGTGCTTTTGAATAGGATAAATCACAGGCTACTATCTTAACCAATTCTAATTTCCTAATTTGATTTTTTTTAAATAGACAAACCATTTGACTTCTGAACATATCACTTTCCTTTCCTAGGAAGTAAGATTTGACATACATACTAATCTACCACACAAAAGTGAAAAGAAAATTAATGACATTTTACTCAATACTTCTGCAAATGTTCAGTGTCATAATTATACACACATGAACACAGAGACATGAAAGAAAGAAGGAAGGAAAGAAAGGAAAAAGGAAGGAAGGAAGAAGGAAAGGAAGATGACTTAGGTATAGGTAAGGTGTATATGGACCAAGGGTTATGATGTCTTATCTTTGTCCCAACTACAGACCAAGCATAATCAACTATTCAAAAAAAAAAAATTATTTATTTAAATTGCTCACACAGTGAAAAAAAATAATAGCAGCATTCCTTAAAAAAAAATTCTTGTGCTCTGATTAAAAAATAATTAAATTTACTAATACAAAACAACAATCTGTCCAATTAGTGTTGTCTTTAATTAGCAAAAACATTTAACCTCTTTACTAAGCTTTTATGTGGACAAAATGTTTCATACTACTATAATTATCCCTTAAAAGTAACAAAACAAAAAGAAAGGAAATACCCCGCAAGTGAAACAAAGCTAAGAGAATTACTGAGCTATATTTATACTTACAATCTTGAACTGGTGAAGATAAAGTATAATAGACACTATTATTTGTACTAAGCTCAGATCATATATAACTAGACCAGCATTCTCAACCCTGATTTTACTTTAGAAAGACTTGCAGGATATTTAAATATAAATGCTGATGTCCAGGGCCCATCTACAGGTAGGGTTGCCCCCATGGCATCACAGGCTTTGGTCTCACAACTCCAGAGGGCACTATTTATACAAGGCAATAAAACATATAAGATGCAGGAATAAAAGAAAGTGAATACAAAGCATTAAAGATACTAAGTGAGCCACTAAATCCAACCAATTAATCATTTCTCAAATAAGAAGCACCAGATTTCCCCTCTCTAGGCAAAAGGAAGCCTCTACTGGACAGCCATTTAGTGCACAGCATGCTGAGCATACTGAGTCCTGGAAGATTTAATTTTCTCCTCCTTAGCATACAGTAGCACCCTATGTATGGTAAATATAGTATTTTATGATATTGAGGAATTACTTAGGATTTATTAAGGTGATAATGGTATCACTCTACAGTTATGTTTTATTTTTAAGAAATTATAGGGACTTCCCTGGTGGTCCAGGGATTAAGACTCCACAATTCCATTGCAGGAGGTGAGGGTCCTATTTCTGGTCACTGGTCAGGGAACAAATATCCTACATGCCATGAGGTACAACCACCCCCGCAAAAAAAGAGGGATTTTTATCACTTAGACATACACAGTGAAATATGTAATTTACTAATAGAACATCGAGAATTTGCTTCAATATAATATGGAATAGGAAAGAGCTAAGCAGATTTTAGATAAAACCAGATTGGGGAATTATTTATAATTGTTTAAGGGTAAATAGGCTCATTATCTACTCCCTTTTATTTCTCTATATGTTTAAAATTTTCAGTAATGTGACCACTCATAGAAATCAAAAATAGAAAAAGCAATGCACCTATAGGAAGCAAGTTCTCTTCACCAAATGGAGAATATGCTTAAGATGAATAGTATTATCACAAGCAAAGGACCAGGCTATCATTCATTAACCATATGAGTGAAAATTATTTATTGGAAAAGTAACTGGTAGTCAAACAAAAAGGTTTATAACAAGACACAGGATGTAGCTATAATTTAAAAGTAGTGGAAAGGAGAAATGACATCAGGCTACAAAATAAGAACTAATCAGAGTGACCTAAAAGAGGTCAAGAAGGTTTCTGCCCTTCAAGCTGAGGTCAAAGTTAATGCCAAAAAAGAGATTGCTTATAGGAATCAAAAGCAAGACAGGGCTGAGAAGTAGGGGGAGAAAAGATATAAAAATTTGATATTAGAATGGCACTGATAACAATCCTAATTTACTTCTGCTGCTGCTGCTGGTAAGTTGCTTCAGTCGTGTCTGCCTCTGTGCAACCCCACAGACAGTAGCCCACCAGGCTCCCAGGGTTCTCCAGGTAAGAACACTGGAGTGGGTTGCCATTTCCTTCTCCAATGCATGAAAGTGAAAAGTGAAAGTGAAGTCGCTCAGTCATGTCCGACTCTTAGCAACCCCATGGACTGTAGCCCACTAGACTTCTCCATCCATGGGATTTTCCAGGCAAGAGTACTGGAGTGGGGTGCCATTGCCTTCTGCAAATTTACTCCTATTAAGTGGTAAATGAAAGTGAAAGTGAAGTCACTCAGTCGTGTCCGACTCTTTGTGACCCGTGGACTGTAGCCCACCAAGCTCCTCCGTCCATGGGATTCTCCAGGCAAGAATACTGGAGTGGGTTGCCATTTCCTTCTCCAGTGGTAAACAGATGCTTATAAAAGACAGAAAGCACAGAAATAGAACAGCTGACTCTTGAATAACAGAAGTTTGAACCAAACGGGCCCACCCAATAAGTGATTTTTTTTCAATAAATATGCACAATATATGTACAAAAATAAGCAATACTCAACTGATTCTCAGTTAGCTGAATCCTCAGATGTGGATTTGCAGATACAGAGGGCGAACTGTCAAGTTATACTAACATTTTTAAGCTGGGAGGGTAACCATAAGTTGTTTAAGAGTCAATTGTATATTGAACTGAAATGAAAGCTATTCAGGGTTTTCTTTAACAATAAAGACATTTTACCAGAGAGGAATGAGCAAGAGGACGGTCAAATGGATGACATTGCTAAAATACAGTGATACAAGTAAAGTTGTTAGTAACGTGGAAGGAATACGATAAATACTTAAAATACAACAAGAGCTATTCTTGTAGAGAGGGTATTCTTCTATGGAACTGTTGAAAATGCTCAAAAGGGCTACAAAAGTCAAGCAACACTATCCTGATAAACAGTAATGAACTATTTCTACAAAGTAATCCATGTAGATGGATATCACTGCTAAGTCAACAGGTAAACCCCCAGCAACTGTAAATCATTATTATTCCTCCACTCTTTCCTTCTGTCGTCATAATCTGTACACTTCCAAAGAGCTCCTGGGTTTTAACAACTTATAGTAAGTTCATGTCTAGTGAAACCTTATTTTCTCATCATATTTGTATTCTCCAAACTAAAGTTTTTGGCCAATTAACTAAAAACCAGTAACCATTTTATGCATTTTGCCACTGTATCATGGAAAAAGAAAAGCCTCGGTATTCCAGATCTTATACCTCCTATTTATCACTTTAAGTTCTGTCTCATGTGCTTCAAACTCAATACAGCTTCATCTTCTGCTACTTGAAAAAGAATCTAAAAGAGAAAAGTGAAAACCACTAAAACAGCCACCTACTCCAACAAACATGAAGTATTTCTACTAAAGTAAAGCACTGTATTAATGCAAGTGTAGTACTAAACAGCCACTACGTGCAGGACACTGTAATATGCAGAGAAAGAAAGGAGAAGAAGAAACTAGGATGTTTAACTTTATGAAGCAAGTAACGTGCTGTGTGCTCAGTGGCTCAGTTTTGTCTGACTCTGCAACCCCATGGGCTGTAGCCTGCCAGGCTCCTATGTCCATGAAACTTTCTAGGCAAGAATACTGCGGTGTGTTGCCATTTCCTCCTCCAGGGGATCTTCCCTACCCAAGGATGGAACCCACGTCTTCAGCCTTGGCAAGTGGATTCCTTACCACTGAGCCACCTGGGAAGACTAAGCAACTGTTAAATAATGTCATATGATAGAAAATCAGTGAGTACTGTTTTCCTATGTGTCTCTAATCCATAAATAAATACAATTAGAAAATTGCACATAGCAAAGAGTATGAGTATATGTCTTATGAATTTTACTGGTATTTCTTAGTATTATTTATTCACTAATCCAACAAATATTTACTGAACACTAAGAACTGGACCTTGGGAAAAGCTGTGGAAAAAGGCAGTGCCTCTACCTTCAGGGAACTTAGAAATAACAATATTTCCTGGGAAAATTTATGATGATCATTTGCTTATAAAAGTTCAAGAAAAAGGCAGTTTTAAATATCATAAGACACCAAAAGAACCCTAAAGTATACTTTGCCTGTTTGCATTTGAATTTCAGTTGCTCAAAAATCCATGAGTTATTCATCTGTTACTTTACAAATTTTTCTTTTTCCTCTCATCCACTCACAGAATGACCACTTCCTCACCATTACTAATACTGTCCAAGTGTCATGGAATAGGTACCACCATTTAGCAGTGACAAGAAATAAAAAAGTTATAGCTATTCAGAATTGTTTGTTACTTAGTGAACCACTATACAAAATATCGAAAATGAAGAGCAAAAGTAATGGATGAAAGAAGATATTGAATTGTCTGGAAGAGGGTAAGTTGAGAAGAGGATTGTCAGTAGTTGGTGTTTATTAGTTTTACTTAATTCTTTAACAAGAGTCCAAAACACAGTATTTGGGTGCAATCTCAGGCTAATGCAGTACTTGGGTACATTACTCTGCCTTGGAAATGCAGTGCTTGGATGCAATCTCTCTGCAGACAGAATAAATTCTGTTCATTTCTGAGATAAACCATTCATTATCACAAACCAAGTCTATGTCCCAACCACTAATGCCAAAGAAGCTGAAGACCTACAAGACCTTCTAGAGCTAACACCGAAAAAAGAAGTTCTTTTTATCACAGGGGACTGGGATGCAAAAGTAGGAAGTCGAGAGATACTTGAAGTAACAGGCAAGTTTGGCCTTGAAGTACAAAATGAAGCTGGGCAAAGGCTAACAGTTTTGCCAAGAGAATGCACTGGTCATAGAAAATATCCTCTCCAAACAACATAAGAGATGACTATACACATGAACCTCATCAGATGCTCAATACCAAAATCAGATTGATTATATTCTTTACAGACAAAGATGAAGAAGCTCTATACAGTCAGCAAAAACAAAACCACAAGGTGACTGTGCCTCAGATCATAAACTCCTTATTGCCAAATTCAGACTTAAGTTGAAGAAGGTAGAGAAAATCACTAGGCTATTCAAGTATGACCTAAATCAAATCCCTTATGATTATACAGTGGAAGTAACAAAGAGAGTCAAAGGATTAGATCTGATAGACATAGTGTCTCAAGAACTATGGACAGAGATGTGTAACAGTGTACAGGAAGTGGTGATCAAAACCATCCCCAAGAAAAAGAAATGCAAAAAGGCAAAATGTGTGTCTGAGGAGGCCTTACAAATAGCTGAGAAAAGAAAAAAAGCAAAAAGCAAAGGAGAAGGAAAGATATACCTATCTGTATGCAGAGTTCCAAAGAATAGCAAGAAGAGATAAGAAAGCCTTCCTAAGCGATCAATACAAGGAAATAAAAGAAAATGACAGAATGCCAAAGACCAGAGTTCGCTTCAAGAAAATTAAAGATACCAAGGGAATATTTCATGCAAAGATGGGCACAATAAATGACAGAAACGGTATGGATCTAACAGCAGCAGAAGATATTAAGAAGAGGTGGCAAGAACACAAAGAAGAACTATATAAAAAGATCTTCATGACCCAGATAACCATAACAGAATGATCACTCGCCTAGAGACAGACATCCTGGAACGTGAAGTCAACTGGGCTTTATAAAGCATCATGACGAACAAAGCTAGTGGAAGTGATGGAGTTCCAGCTGAGCTATTTCAAAGCCTAAAAGATGATGCTGTGACAGTGCTGCATTCAATATGCCAGCAAATTTGGAAAAGTCAGTAGTGGCCACAGGACTTGAAAAGGTCAGTTTTTATTCCAAGCCCAAAGAAAGGCAGTACTAAAGAATGTTCAAACTATTTCACAACTGCACTGATTTCACATACTAGCAAGGTAATGTTCCAAATTCTCCAAGCTAGGCTTTAACAGTACATGAACCGAGAAATTCCAGATGTTCAAGCTGGATTTAGAAAAGGCAGAAGAACCAGAGATCAAACTGCCAACATCCAATGGATCACAGAAAAAGCAAGACAATCTCAGAAAAACATCTACTTCTGCTTCATTGACTACACTGAAACCTTTGACTGTGTGGATCACAACAAACTGTGGAAAATTCTTAAAGAGCTGGGAATACCAGACCACCTGAGCTGCCTCCTGTGAAACCTGTGTACAGGTCAAGAAGCAACAAGTAGAACTGGACATGGAATGACAGATTGGTTCAAAAGTGGGAAAGGAGTAAGTCAAGGCCACAAGGGTGGTATCATCTGCATGTCTGAGGTTGTTGATATTTCTCCTGGTGATCTTGACTCCAGCTTGTGCTTCATTCATCCCTGGGAGCTCAGCTGGTAAAGGATCCAACTGCAATGCATGAAAGCCCAGTTCAATTCCTGGGTCAGGAAGACCCCCTGAGAAGGGATACCCATTGCAGTATCCTTGGGTTTCCATGGTGGCTCAGATGGTAAAGAGTCCGCCTGCAATGCAAAAGACCTGGGTTCAATCCCTGGGTTGGGAAGATCCCCTAGAGGAGGGCATGGCAACCCACTCCAGTATTCTTGCCTGGAGAATCGCCATGGACAGAGAAGCCTGGCAGGCTGCAGTCCATGGGGTCACAAAGAGTTGGATATGACTGAATGATTAAGCACAGCACACATCAAGGCTGCATACTGTCACCTTGCTTATTTAACTTATATGCAGAGTACATCATGTGAAATGCCAGGCTGGATGAAGCACAAGCTGGAATCAGGATTGCTGGGAGAAATATCAATAACCTCAGATACGCAGATGACAAAACCATTATGGTAGAAAGCAAAGAGGAACTAAAGAGCCTCCTGATAAAGGTGAAAAAAGAGAGTGAAAAAGCTGGTTTAAAACTATACATTCAAAAAACTAAGATCGAGGCATCCAGTCGAATTATTTAATGGCAAATAGATAGGGAAACAATGGAAACAGTGACAGACTTTATTTTCTTGGGCTCCAAAATCACTGCAGATGGTGACTGCAGCCATGAAATTAAAAGACGTTTGCTCCTTAGAAGAAAAGCTATGACCAACCTAAACCACACATTACAAAGCAAAGAAAAAGGTCTCTGTGGTGACAAAGGTCAGTATAGTCCAAGCTATGGTCTTTCCAGAAGTCATGTATGGATGTGAGAGTTGAACCATAAAGAAGACTGAGCACCGAGTAATTGATGCTTTTGAACTGTGGTACTGGAGAAGACTCTTGAGAGTCGCTTGGACTGCAAGGAAATCAAACCAGTCAATTCTAAAGATCAGTTCTGAATATTCATCGGAAGGATGGATGCTGACACTGAAGCTCCAGTGCTTTGGCCATTTGATGTGAAGATCTGACCTATTAGAAAAGACCCTGGTGCTAGGAAAGATTGAAGGCAGGAGGAGAAGGGAACAACAGAGGATGAGATGGTGGATGGCTTCACCGACTCAATGGACATGAGTCTGCGCAAGCTCTGGGAGACAGTGAAGGACAGGGAAGCCTGGCATGCTACAGTCCATGGGGTTGCAAAGAGTCGGACACAAGTGAGCGACTCAACAACTAACTCTTACCAGGTATAAGAAGTAATTCAAATACAATGTCTAAAAAAACAGAGGAAGTCAAATGAGCAGGTTAGGTCACTTTCTCTGCAATAAGCTCGGCAAACAGATTTCTCCAGCTCACCTGCAGTTGTATTTTACCTTCACCTCCAATTAGCAAAGGTGAAAGTATACTGAAAGAAATAAGGAAAGTCTACTTCTACAGGGTGGGAAAAAAGCAAAACTAATACATACAAGGTCTATTCAAAATTTTTACCTACTAATAAAAAGCTTTCAAGCACATTTATAATTAGTTTTAAAGATGATATACTCCAGCTAAATGATCTGCACAAATATGGTAGCCAGTGATACAGCTGACCTAAAACGGCCATTTCTACTGTGAATAAGAAACTTGTTATGTTTACTAAAATTCATATCAACTTGAAATAAACATGTTAGAACATTTGTTTCCATTTAACAAATATTTTTGGCAGTTAGGATATTCAGCTGTTATTCTTTTATTAAAATTAATGCAAAATTTCTGAAAGCTCAGACATTCATATAATTCTTTGGGGTTTAAACAAAGAGTTGATACTGTACATGTGAAAAACCTACTTTTGTGTTACAAAATTACAGTCATTTTTTTCAATAGGCATGAAAGCTGCTTTTCCTTAAAAAAAAAAAAAAGCAGATATTGTCAAACATTTAGAACCATGACACAAATGTACACCTTTTTCCTCTTTTAAAGTCTTTAACAGACAAGGGTTTAATTTAGCCACCTTCCATTTTACCTTTTTCATAAACACAGAATTTTTTTCAAATCAATTTTTTTCAAATTTTTTTCAAATCAATCAAGTACCTGGGAAAATACCTACAAAATAAGAATTATTAAACAAATGTTAGCTGAAAAAAATGAATAAACAATGATGTACTAGTTCACTTTTTCTAATTATAGAAATACAGATCTGACCACTATTTCAATTCATTAGAATTGATGCTTTCAAACTATGGTGCTGAAGAAGACTCTTGAGAGTTCCTTGGACAGCAAGGAGATCAAACCAGTCAATCCTAAAGGAAATCAATCCTGAATACTCATTGGAAAGACGGATGCTGAAGCTCAAGCTCCAACACCGGCCACCAGATGTGAAGAACTGACTCATTGGAAAAGACCCTGATGCTGGGAAAGATTGAGGGCAGGAGGAGAAGAGGGCAACAGAGGATGAGATGGTTGGATAGCATCATACACTCAATGGACATGAGCTTGAACAAACTCCAGGAGACAGTGAAGGACAGGGAAGCCTGGTGTGCTGCAGTCCATGGTGTTGCAGAGTCGGACATGACTGAGCGACTCAACAACAATAACAACCCACTATAATGGGCTTCCCATGTGGCACTAGTGGTAAAGAACCCAACTGCCAATGCAGGAGACTTAAGAGACATGGATTCAATCCACAGGTCGGGAAGATCCTCTGGAGGAGGGCACCACAACCCACTCCAGTATTCCCGCCTAGAGAATCTCATGGACAGAGGACCCTGGCAGGCCACAGTCTATAGGGTCTTAAGGAGTCGGACATGACTGAAGTAACTGAGCAGACACACACCCACTATAATATTTAGTTGACTGCTGCTGGTTCAGTTATAATTCAAAATTGATGCCACAACTGAAATAAATTAAATAGAAACCAAAAATATCTGAATAATATCCATACTATCATTTCCCCCAATCACTATGAACCATCTGTATTGATGAACAAACATAGCAGCATATTGTAGCTGTGGGCCAAACATTCTTGAAACATAAATTTTTTTAATTAAAGTATTAATTTTATGCCATCTCTTCTACTTACATTTTAAAAGAAAATAACGGCTAGAGATTAATAACCTAAAAATGAACATTTCAGAACAAATGAGTTACAAAGAACAACAGCACAAATTCTAATTTCACAATAGCATCTTCAGTTTACAAAATATTCTTTGAACGTTATCTCACTTGATCCTCATAACAAACCCTGAAGATAAAGAGACAGGTATTATTTTTTCTTTTCACTGTCTTGCAGATGAAGACATAAAAGGACAATGAATCTGCCCATTGATAGCTAAGTGGCTGAACCTTGTCTTGAATTCAGCTCCTCTGACTTCTAAGAGTCCAGTGTTCTCCCCAAGTCCCTCACAGTTACTACGTAATAATTCATCTAACAGGTACAAAGAGAAACTTAAAACCTGTCAAACATTCCCAGGAATGCCCAGACACTGAAGGAATTCACATTGTGTGGCTAATATTTATAAGTCAAGATTAGTCAATATCTAAGTGTCTAATCTGTGGTTTGGAGCTGTGAACAAATACCACATTAGTCAGCAAGACAGAGTGAGAGAACAACTGACTCCATGCCTATGAAAAAAGAAGACATTCTTGGTTTAGTATGCTTAGCAGCTGAAAAACAAAATGTACAACAAATTGAAAAGTGAACCAGAAATGAAAATGAATGCTGATGATTTCAAACTGAATATTCTGAATTGCAAATGTGGAAATACTGATTCAAATAGCACTATTTCATTAAACTCTATTAGAGGGAAGGCTTCAGGTGACTCATATAGATAAATTCGGAAAGAAGGGATTTCCCCATCACCCCCCACATTTTAAAATGTAAAACAAAAATAGCAAACAAAACCGAGTTGTGATGTTACTTTACAGATTTCCTACAATCTCTCTAAAACCTAAGACATACCAAGTCTGTAACTACTAATGCTCTTCTAAAGACGAAAAATCCGTAATAACTGAAGTAGTAACTTTTTTACTGTGGTCATAACAGAATGTAAATGTCATGAATTCTCCAAGTTTTGATATAATCAATATCTTAAGGGTTTATCATCAAAAATGGCAATATGCATTAGAAACCCTAAACATGACAGTTTTTTAAACACTGATAATGCAAATTCCTCTGATTCTGGGGCCAGAGCAAGCTGAAGGATGCAACAGCCAAAAAGAAAACTATTTATCCAACTATTTCTCAAAACTTCCTTTTTCAGTAATTCTAAGGGGCTGGTATTCACCACAACTCCTCTCGGATTTAGACATCTAATTAGAAACTGCATTTTTAATACTAGTTAATACTTGTAAAGTATATGCATGTTGAACACATTAAAGAACAAAAGTTTTCTGGGAGCTTTTTCCCATGGGAAAAAAAAATAAAGAAAACTCAACACTGTTTAAGTGGATCACTACCATCTGCCAGCATTTTATCTAAAATAAAACTGACTGAAGGAAGGCAAATATTAAGATCATGTTTCCACAAGACTGAATGTTTTTCAGGTACCTCAAATCTGAAACTGCCACTGTTTCTTCTTCTTGTGTGTATGTATATGTGTGTCTTCTTTTTCCTACTCCCAGTTCTAAATAACAAAATCAGACCCAAAAAAAAAGCAAAATGATTACTTACATAAAATGAAAGTGTCAGTCACTCAATCGTGTCTGACTCTTTGCAACCCCATGAACTCCTCTGTCCATGGAATTCTGCAGTGGAGTGGGTGGCCATTTCCTCTACTCATATATTCAATACTCAAATTTCAGAGTACAATCTCAGTTTTTAACCTCTACTTCTCTTGTCTTACATTTTCCAAAAAGTACTGCAAATAAAATATGAATGTCATTAAGCATTTTTAAATACTTGGAAAAAATAACACTGCTACTAAAATGATTACATAGTACCCCTAATCATTTTTATGAGCCCCTGAGTTAAACTCCATTTCCACCTGTTGCAAGAGTCAAGGATTGCCAAACCTTTGTGATAATGGCACTAAGCTATTGCTTGAATTCCTGGCAACAATCTTCTTATAAAATGGTATAGAGAAGTATTTTTTCAATAAAAATGAATTGATGTTTTTTTGTTTTAAAACGTTTTAAAAATCCCCTTTGAGAAGACTGAAGACATTCAGCAATGTCACAAAATAAAAGCTAAGAATCACTACATCTGAATGAGAAACTCTACAATACAAATGGTGTGTACATACACAGACATGCACCATATACAAATAATATATGCATTTAATATAACTGGACTTCATGAAATAAGTTCATTTTACTTAAGGTTATGATGGAGTCAAAACAAAAAACCAATGACAAAAAAACTAGTTCACATTCTTAGCCACTTTCATTTTCTGAAAATCACCAAAACAGTTTGTATATAAATAAATATCTCAATATACAGAAAAACAGACTATGGGCTAAAAAAAATCCCCTATATTTTCCGATCTACTATTGCAGTGAAAGATAGGTTACCACATGTGCAGATTTTCCTAGAAACATATTAGTATCTGACAGCTTTAGAAAGGCTGATTCAAGTGAACACTGTCCAAAGAGTACAGGAGAAAATAAATAAGTAAAAGGAACAGAACTATATCCAAGAGAAGTAATTCCATTCCTAAAGCATACTGCCTTATTCACCTTCTTATCATTTGTGTCTGGCCCAGAGTGTGCGTTCTTCAAACAGACGCCTTGCCAATCCAGACCACTGAGGAAGACACTGGCTTTCCTAAAACTGAGTGCAAGTTGAGTGACAACCACAAGCTTCACTCATTCATTTCTACTTTGGGATTCAGCATAGATACACTTAATACCTGACTCTTCCCTTTTTTTGAGGGGAGTGGGTGATAAGTTTGAGAAGTTAATACCAAGTAGTGAATCTCTTACTGATTATGTGTGTATGTGTATGTACTATGTACATTGACACACACATATGTGTGTGTGTATATATATATGTTATAAATTTTATTAAGTGTTACATTAATTCTTTAAAGAAAAGTAAGTTTTGTTGCATTGAAGTATATGGAATAACTTAAAATGCTGCCAAAGTAAACCCACTGATTCAGTTTGATGGGTAAATATAAATGATTTACAACTAGCATAGCTATTTAAAAAATAATTATAACTAATAAAGTAGTTTGTGCTCTCTGTGGTTTTTCCTAATTTGTATATAAAATATTTTTTTCATAGATAGGATAAGAGTAAGTTTCAATTTAGTTCCTAGACAAATTTTAAAACTAGTGAAATGCAAATATAAATTTCATTCATACGATTTCCTTCACCTTTATCATCCCTACTGTCATTATTCTCATTCAGAATCTACTTCTACATTAGCTGTTAAGAATCCAATAGCCATCTCTACGCTCATCCATGGTCTCCATCCTATACAGATGTAATAATTGTCCTGTACACAGTTTTCCTTACCTCACTTCCATGTTTGACTGCAGTATTCACTGTGATTTACCTGCAAAACATTGCTTCCTCTTCTTCAGATAGTAGCAGTGCAATTTCCTTTTGCTCTCTTGCACTCAGTTCAAAAGGTTTGGGGGCGGTCAACCCCATAGTGGCCATGTGACCCTGGGTCTGGCCAATCATGACATTAGATGTTCTTTGTCACAGTAATAAATTCAAAGACCACACAATTTTAAAAAAAAAGTCCTTCCACTCAATCTGGGACTTTGGTTACAACTGTCAAAAGAAAGGTACACTCCTTCAGATAGGGTAACTAAGCAGTTGAGAGATAAGCTCAGCTCTGGGAAAGATCCATTTGGAGAGAGCCACACCAGAGGAAAGAGGAGTCAAGAAAACAAGAGGCCTAATGAATCACTGGATCCAGCTTTGCCTGGAGTCACTCTGGACTTTCAGCTACATGAGCCAATACATTTTCCCTTATGTTTAAGTAATCTTGAATTGGAGTGTATTATGTGCAACTAACAGGGTCCTGAGTAAGACAGTCTTCAAAGGATGGATGCATGCAAGCTAAGTCGCTTCAATTGTGTCCGACTCTTTGTGACTCTTTGGGACTACAGCCTGCCAGGCTCCGTTGTCCATGGGATTCTCCAGGCAAGAATGCTGGAGTGGGTTGCCATGCCCTCCTCCAGGGGATATTCCTGACCTATAAATCCATCCCACATCTCTTACATCTCCTGCATTAGCAGGTGGGTTCTTTACCACTAGTGCCACCTGGGAAGACCCTTCAAGGGATACTCATAGCCTAAAGCAAAAGCTCCCTAAATCCTTAACCTTGAATTCAAGAATGCTCATGAACTACACAAAATCTGCCTTATCCTCCCAATCTGATGTCCCACAATTCTTCCTAGCTCAGAACATGTTTATGTTAAACCAAGATTTTAGAGATTGTTCTGTTACTGTAGACTAAGGTCTATATAGTAATATCTTCAGTATTTAGTATACCTGTATTATGTTCTATGCCCCATAGAGACATACAGCTAAACACAAAGGTTAGCCACATTCTCTTTGAAAAAGCAAATATAATGATGAAATCCTGAGGGTGGGACAGAATATCCAAACAACTAATAAGCTATATCAGAACAACTTAAAAGATATAAGCACTACTGGAAAGACGTATTGCTTAAGCTTCTTAATTCTAAAAATAAAAGTAAAATGTTCACGAAGATATACAAGCAAGACAGAAAATAATTTCTGTATTAAATAAAGCAGTGGTTGATAACAAAGTTGAATGAGAGAATAAATTTGTCTTTGTCTTAGAATTCCTTAAATCTTGATCTTGATTTTAATGCCTTATTTATAATATCATAGAACTCAATAGAAGAAACTAAAATCTTTAATTACAGATGAAAAAAAATAAGACTTTAAGGTTAAAAAAATTACTTTTGCAAGGTCAAACAATTAATTGATGGCAGAGATGGGATTAGAACCCAGAAGTGCTGATTATCCTACTGTTTTGTATTATTTCTTTCCAACATGAGTGATTTATATTCTTTTAATGAACACTTTCATGTATATGTGCATGTAAATATATTTTATTTAAGATTATCTGAAGATGCATTCTTGGACAGAGTATAAACCAGACACACACACACAAAGGCCTAAATGGACCAGTTAAGTACCATAAATCTAGAAACAAGTCAGTATAAAGCAATGGTAACTAGTTGTACTTGTGACCAAAACAAAGAATGTCTGTCTGTCTTAAAAGCAGTAAAAATTAAAAATGCTTAAATAATTGGGTGGCCAAGCTAAACACTTCTTTGGGCCAAATTCTAATCTCTCATTTATCTTATAGCTTCCACACCATAAATTAAAAAGCCCACTCTTCATGTGTGGCCACTAGCAAAATTAAAAAGCCTTAAATACAATAATGTGAAATTTTATAAAATATCTCATACATATTCTAGATTCTATAAACTTTCCTGAACTAAGAAACTTTTTTTTTTCCAGAAACATTTTTATACAGGGGAAATTCCAGAAAATTGTATTTTTTATTATCAAAATTTACATAATGAATGATGACTGATTTCATAGTATGATTAATACAGCCCATAAAAATAAGTGAGTAAGTGTATAAGGAATTCTTTAGTTTAACCCCATAATACTGACGCCCTTAATACACAGGCCTGTAAATGTTTCTAAGCAGTTTCTGTGTAGAAGAGATGATATCCCTGGACACAGGATTCTAGTAGTGCTGAAGGCAGAGAAAAAAAAAAAAAAAACCCAGCAAATTAGCAAAGCCAATTGCAACTATACTTTGTATTTTCAAAACCACAGAAATGAAAGCATTCATTCAACCGTATTTACTCAACAGCTACTATCTGCTAAGAAGCATATTAAATACTGGATGAAACTGGAGCCGATTATACAGAGTGAAGTAAGCCAGAAAGAAAAACACCAATACAGTATACTAACACATATATATGGAATTTAGAAAGATGGCAATGACGACCCTGTATGCAAGACAGCAAAAAAGACACAGATGTGTATAACGGACTTTTGGACTCAGAGGGAGAGGGAGAGGGTGGGATGATTTGGGAGAATGGCATTGTAACATGTATACTATCATGTAAGAATCGAATCGCCAGTCTAGGTCTGACACAGGATACAGCATGCTTGGGGCTGGTGCATGGGGATGACCCAGAGAGATGTTATGGGGAGGGAGGTGGGAGGGGGGTTCACGTTTGGGAACGCATGTACACCCGTGGTGGATTCATGTCAATGTATGGCAAAACCAATATAGTATTGTAAAGTAAAATAAAGTAAAACAATAAGAAAAATAAATAAATACTGGGCATAAAAATGATAAACAAGACAACTATGCCCCTTGTCATCATGGGACTTACAGAACAAAGAAAAAAATCAAACAAAGAAAATCATCACAAATCATATGCGATGTAACTGCAGAGTGGAGAGAAAAAAAGGATGCTGAAATAGAGACAGGGTGATCAGGCAAGGCCTCTCTGAGAAGAGGAAGGATGGAAAAGGTAAGTAAAGGTGTGGAGAGCAGGCATGAGTTAGTGTAACCAGCTAGGGGACCAGCAAGGAACAACAGGACCTGAGGCAGGAAAGAGTCTGCTGTTTGTGAATAAGAGGACAGGCCAGTGTCACTACTAGAGCAGATCAGTGAGTTGCCCGGGCTGAGAGATGAGGTGGCAGAGGTAAGCAGGGCCCTATGAGTCCTGGGTGTAATCTGGACTCTAAGATATGCAAGAGGATGTCACTGATGGTTTTTAATTAGGGATTATTTAATACAAGCTGCTAGTATAGCAACTGGATATACAGGGACTAAACTGTCTTTCAATCAACAGAGTTTACTAAATGCTTACTAAGTATCAGCACTGTGTGTCCCCATTTGTCAAACCTGCCTTTCCATCAACAGTATTAGATTAGACACTGGCTCTTTTTCTTTTTTTAAATAAAGGATACTTGCTTTATAACGTTGTGTTAGTTTTTGCTGTACAACAAAGTGAACCAGCTATATGTACACATATATCCCCTCCTTGGACCTCATTTATCATCCACCCCTAACCAACCCTCCTAGGTGATCACAGAGCACCGAGCTGAGCTCCCTGAGCTATACAGCAACTTCCCACCAGCTATCTATTTTATGCATGGTGGTGTATATATGTCAATGCTACTTTCCCAATTTGTTCCACCCTCCTCTTTGTCCTGCCCCCCTATTTACGTGTCCATACTAGGCATCTGTGTCTCTATCAGTTCAGCTGCTCAGTCGAGTCCGACCCTTTGTGACCCCATGAACCGCAGCACACCAGGCGTCCCTGTCTATCACCAACTCCCGGAGCCTACCCAAACCCATGTCCATCGAGTCAACGATGCCATCCAACCATCTCATCCTCTGTCGTCCCCTTCTCCTCTAGCCTTCAATCTTTCCTAGCATCAGGGTCTTTTCAAATGAGTCAGCTCTTTGTGTCAGATGACCAAAGTATTGGAGTTTCAGCTTCAACATCAGTCCTTCCAATGAACACCCAGGACTGATCTTGCTTAGGATGGACTGGTTGGATCTCCTTGCAGTCCAAGGGACTTTCAAGAGTCTTCTCCAACACCACAGTTCAAAAGCATCAATTCTTCAGCAATCAGCTTTATTTATAGTCCAACTCTCACATCCATACATGACCACTGGAAAAACTATAGCCTTGACTAGACGGACCTTTGTTGGCAAAGTCATGTCTCTGCTTTTTAATATGCTGTCTAGGTTGGTCATAACTTTCCTTCCAAGAAGCAAGCATCTTTTAATTTCATTGCTGCAATGACCATCTGTAGTGATTCTAGAGCCCAGAAAAATAGGTTCATCTGTACCACTTTTCTAGATTCCACATATATGCATTAATATAACTTCTTAATACATGCTGATGAAGGGGGTAAAATGGAAAAAAAGCTTGGAAAAGAGCCAAAAGAAAACCAGTCTGGGGGAAATTTTGGGCAAACCACCCTTCCCCCAGCCTTCTCTCAACTACTTATATTCAATCACAGGAATTTCTCCTAAAAAGGGAGTATTAAGTTGTGATGATCAGCATAAGACAGTGAGCAAGGAGAAACACAGGAAAGACTGTTTACAGGAAAAAAATTTACTAAAATAGAGGATTATGGTCTTTAGAAAGATAGGATAATGAAAGAGACATGCAGCACTTTTGTGAGCACAAGGCCTCCTGGTTTCTGCCTACAGTTATCCTTATGGGCTGGCTGGTCAGGAGGCTGGCAGGTCTATCATGTGAAAGAACCACAAAGTATAAACTAAGGAAAGATGGAGAAGAATCAGTCATTTACTAAACAGGACAATGTGTCCAAAGTCAGCTCATTGTTC